>NW_006203803.1:52854-63060 GCF_000334495.1 Tupaia belangeri chinensis | reverse complement strand
TGGCCATGCTACAATCCCTTCTCCTCCATTCTCCTCTCGGGATCTTGGGCACGCATGCATACACACCTGGTGTGAGTTTTAAGCCACCGGGTCTGGGACACGAACTGCAGTCAACTACGTGGGAGTCCAGAGACATAGCCATTATGCTAACTGCTGGTTCCAAATTCCATTTCCTCTTAATCATTTGTCACTTGAAGGATTGCTTAGAAAAACAACTGGAAAGTAATTACAGAACTATGAAATCCATGTACAAAGCTATCTTGAGTACAACTGTGGTAGTGCCAGTGGCAGGGACCCACTGTGGGATGTTGGACGGCCTGGGTTTGGATCCCAGACCAGTCTGAACACACTAGGTACAGTGGTGCACATCTGTGGTCCTGGCTGATGGGGATGCTGGGATAGGAAGATCATGTGATGGTGAGGCCCTATAGAAAATACCCTCCCTCCCCTCAGAAAAAAAGAGAGAGAGAGAGAAATAAAGAGGAAAGAGAAAAGAAATAAAGAAAAGAGAAGAAAGGAAGGAAGGATGAAAGGAAGAAAAAGACCAAAAATTAGTAATCTCAATTCATTGAGTCTTCATTCCTGACCCCTGGGGCTGGCATATTATTCTTATTATGTGTCTGGATTCTTCAGACTGAGAGCTAGCTTTGGGTATGACGATGCAGTTCCAGAAAGGACAGATCATGAGGGAAAGGAGTATAGTAGGAGAGTTCATATTTAGCACTCCTCTTGAAGAAGTGAATTTCAAAAATGTCCAGCATTTCACCATGTGTTGACAGGATACAAGTACAGTCATGTGTTCTTTGACAATGAGGATATGTTCTGAAAAATGTGTCATAGACAATCTCATCACTGAGAAAATACCATATAGCATATTTACATAAACCTAGCCCTGGATGGTATAATCTACTACACACATAGGCTAGATGGCACATTCTAGTGCCGCAGTGTCATATACGCATGCATTCCGTGGTAGACTAAAATGCCATTATGCTTAATGTGGGTCAGGATTGCCATTTTGACAGAATAGCATTCCCCAGAAATAGCCTCTAGAACTGTCTAAAATACACTTTAAGGAATCATTTTCATTTTATTTTTCTTTATTAGTTAACATGCAATGAAAATTTAACTCTTAAGTTTACATCTATAGATTAAACTAAAGAGTCAATCTTGGGCCAGCAGATGGCATGGCAGTGAAGGCAACTTGGATCCCGCATGGCCTACTGAGGGGTTCAAGTGTCACACCAACAACTTGAAAAACGCACTGGTGTGCATACGTGTCCACAGTCCTGAGGAAAGAATGAAGAAATAGGGATTGCAGCATGGCCATTTGCCATGGGGAGTGATTTCTCACTTTCTCTCTCTGTTTTCCGTCTCTCTCTCTTCCTTTGGCAAGGGTACACACCCTGTAGGGAAAATAAGTCAATAAATTACTCATTTAGGCTCACATCTTTCAAAGAAGCAGGTTCTCTTCCCTAACTGTACATAAATTGAGGAGCTGTTAAAATTTTTCGATGCCCTGGCTGCACCTCAGACCAACCCTCTGGGCATGGGACCTGGGTATCAGTACTTATTCTTTTTTCTTAGAAAAATGCTTTTATTTTCTAAAGTTTAAATTTTTAACAGTAAATATGAGATCAAACAGTATATACCATTGTGTACATGGATTTTCCCAGCATTAATACAGTGTATCACTGAAAATAAAGACCTTACCACATATTTTATCATCAATAGATAACTTTTCATTTATGTGTCTACTAAATGTTTTGTTTTCCCTGATTCTCTCCCTCTCACTCACTATGACTCTAGTATCTGCAGTTGGCCTCCCTGCTATTATTATACCTTCAAATATTTCAGTTTTTTTTGATATTTGGTACATATAAAGCGGGAACACACAATGCCTCTCTTTCATAGTCTGGCTTGATTCACTTAGCATTAATCTTCCATATATGTCTATATTCTATTAAATGTCAGGGTCTTATTGTTTTTATGGCTGAGCAGTAGTCTACAGAGTATGTGCCACATTTTTTCAATCCAATTGTCTGTTCTTGGATGTTTGGGTTGATTCCATGTCTTAGCAATTGTGAATAATGCAGCAATAAACATGGATGTTCAAGTGTTTTTTGGACTGATTGTTTTACTATCCTTTGGGCGCATACCTAAGATTGGTGCCCATACTGAGTAGGATGGTAGTTCTATTTATAGGTTTCTTAGGAGACTCCATATTTTTCTCCACAGTGGTTGTACTAAGGGCCTCTTGTGGGAGATCAGCATCATAGCTATTTACTGACTGGAATGAAACATTCTAATATTCTCAGAATAAATCCAGCTATACTCTTGTGGGAGCAGGCTACAGTGGTTTAGGTTTTAATCCTTCTACATTTGCAGAGATTTCCTAGTCTAAAAAGCTACATGTGGTCTAATGTCTTGCCTCTCCAAGTTAATTTTGTATCATTCCCCTAACCTTCTTCCACTGCACTGTAGCCATGCTGGCTTTTCTGTGTTTCTTGAACACTGCCACACTCCTTCTTTCCTTAGGAGTTTGTTGTTCCATCTGCTGGATCATTTGCCCAATAGGAAGAGCTGTAAAATCAGGCTGCAAAGGGCGTGGATTTAAACAAGGTAATAATAGTAGCCAGCTTTGCAAACCCTCTACTGCACAGCCTTTTTAGGTATGTGCTCAGTCTTTTAGATAAAATGCTCAGCATTTCAAATTTTTCTCTACCTCTCTTTTCCTCTCCAAAACTTTGCGTATAATAATGAGAGAAACTGAATTATGGGGCATTATGATAGTAGAGAGAAAAGAGTGCCCTTACCATGGCTATTTCTCTTGAATTCTCACTGATCTTGGGTAGAGTGTACTTGGTCAAGGCTACTACCTGTGCTTGAGCTTCAGGCCCCAGTGTTGGCTGTGCTGCTGGTACCTGTGACCACAGCAACTTAGGACTCATCACTTTTTCCTTTTTAAAAGTTTTTAAAAAGTTTTTAAGGTTTTGGCCATAGGGCACATGCACTTGCTGGAGAGAGACATAAAGAGGGAAAGTGAGAAATCAATTCCCACTCCCCAAGGAGGATAACCATGCAGCAATCTCTTCTCCATTCTCCTCTTGGGATTTTGGGCACATGTGCACATGCACCCAATGTGATTTTCAAGTCACCAGGTCCAGAACTCGAACCACGGTTGGCCATGTGGAAGTCCAGTGCCTTAACCACCATCCTACCTGCTGCATTGAGTCTTTATAATTCTGATTCATGTCATTCTCCTAGGCATTACAAATTCCTCTGAGTCTCCGTCCAGTCCCTGACCAAAACTGACTATAGGAAATGATATCACCTCTCTTTGCTTTGGTTGTGCCATGGCAGGTCCTATCATCATTCTTTGCATCCCAAATCGTATGAGAACTTTCGGGTTCAACTTAGGTCACAGAAATCCAGGAAGGCTTGAGGAATCTAAACTCAGAACTCAGCTCTCCCTGGCTGGAAATTATGATCAATCACCACATTTCTCCATGTGGCCATCTGTGAGTGGTGGGAGACAATCTCCTGGAGTTCCAAGTAGAAATTGAGCAACCCCTTCCTTCAGCTGTGGGCACACCTGTTTAGTTTCTGTCTCTCTACCTGTGTCCCATCCACTCACCACAGTTCACAGGACTGGGACGTGGGAAGCTTTGGGTGCTCCACCTCTTCAGTACCATATGTCCTTTCTCGCCTCACTGGGCATAAAGTGAAATTCCATGATAACACCTTCTAGGTCTACTTCTTGGTTTGTTAAATGAGAGATAAAGGAATTTAAAATATCATTTTCTTTAAAAAATTTTTTTCTTATTAAGAAAGATTTTTGCTATAGAGCATGTGTACTAGCCAGAGAGAGAGACAGAAATCAAGAAATCACCCTCCCAGGGGGGTGACCACACTACAATCCATTCTCCTCCATTTTCCTCTTGGGATCTTGGCCAAGCATGCACACATGTCCAGAGTGAGTTTTTTAAGTCACCAGGTCTGGGACTCAAGCCATGGTCGACTACATGGTACTCCAGCAACATGGTCTGGGACTCAAGCCATGGTCAACTACATGGTACTCCGGCAACATAACCATGCCATCTGCTGGTCCCCAGAATATCCTTTTCTTTGATAAGTTTTATTTTTCAATCCAATCTCTGTAGATATCTGTTTGTGCTCAAAAACATACTATTTTGGCTACTAGAATCTGAATATTAACTATTTATGTTTCTTGAAAAATGCTTCCAATTATCTTCCCTCCTCTTTCTACTCCATACTCCTCATCCACCCCCTTCCTCAGATTAATGCTTTACACAGGCTACGGAGATGATTCACATGAAAATACAAAGAAATACACAGCAAAATGATTTGACAGATTATTCTAGTTACACTTAGAATAGTTGCTCACAATGGGCTCAGGCAGTGGGCTGTGTAGTTTCTACCCATTGTCTCATTTAACTTTCAAAAGGCCTCATCTTGCAGATGAGAACACTGAGATTTAAAGTAGTTGAAGAGCCCTAGCCTGGTAGCACAAGCAGAATCATACCAAACTGCAGTTCTGGAAGGCCAGCTGTAGGTTCAGATCCTGACTAATTGACTTGAAACATGCCAGGTGTGTGTCCAAAGTCCTGACAAGCTGGACAGCTGGGGAACACAGCATGAGGAGACTCCGTAAAGGGTTCTTCTCTTTCTCGTGTGTGCATATGTGCTCTTCATTATGAACAAATTAATTTTTTTCATAATCTACTATAGGGTATGTATACTCATTGGAGAGAGACAGAGAGTAAGAGGGAGAAAGTGAGAATCACTCCTCCCCCCCAGGAGGGATGACCATGCTACGTCAGGACTTTGGGCATGCAGGTATATGTACCTGGCATGTTTTTTTCAAGCCTCCAGGTCTAGGACTTGAACCACACAGTCAGCCATATGGGCTCCAGCCACCTTAACCACCTTGCCACTGGGCTGGCTAACAAATTAATTTTTAAAAAGAAAGAGATGAAGAAACTGCTTCAGAAATTATTTGTTGTTAAACTGTAGATCAGGGTTTGAACTCAGGGCTGCCTGACTTCACAGCCCATGCCCTAACCTGTGAGCTCTTCGTGTCTTCTATAAGGATCATCTGCAAGATATCCTTTAGAAATAGAGCTCTAAAATTCCTTGATACTGCCTTTTTGTGTGAAGCCCATTCGCTGCTCTAAGGCATATCCACTAAGCTTTCCCATTCTGGACTGTGTCTGGCCACTTGTTGGTCTCTGAGACCTGAAAGGTGACAACTTCTTTGTGTCCGGGAGGCTGCTCCCGGTGACTCTGCAGTGGTCACCATGCCACAAAATGAATATATTGGATTATATCGTAAATGCTACGGATACCATTTGGATTACCATGAGAAAAAGAGAAAGAAGGAAAGTTGGGAGGCTCATGAATGTTCAAAGAAGACAAAAATGATGATTAGTCTGAAGGCTAAGCCCTATCATAAACAGCGCCATGCTGAGAAAATACAAATGAAAAAGACTATCAAGATGCATGAAAAGAGGAGCACCAAACAGAAGAATGATGAAAAGACTCCACAAGGAGCAGTCCCTGCCTATCTGTTGGCCAGAGAAGGACAGTCCTGAGCCAAAGTACTTTCCAATATGATTAAACAAAAACAGAAAGAGAAAGTGGGAAAGTGGGAAGTCCCTCTACCCAAAGTTCAAGCCCAGGGAGAAACGGAAGTATTAAAAGCTATTTGAACAGGAAAGAGAAAGAAGACATGGAAGAGGTTGGTTCCGAAAGTCTGCTTTGTTGGAGATGGCTTTACTAGAAAACCACCTAAATATGAAAGATACATTAGGCCAATGGGCTTATGTTTCAAGAAGGCCCATGTAACACATCCTGAACTGAAAGCCTTTTGCCTGCCAATACTCGGTGTAAAGAAGAATCCCTCACCTCCACTATATAAAATGTTGGGTGTTATCACCAAAGGTTCTGTCATTGAGGTGAATGTGAGTGAGTTGGGCCTTGTGACACAAGGAGGCAAGGTTATTTGGGGGAAATATGCCCAAGTTACCAACAATCCTGAAAATGATGGATGCATAAATACTATCTTACTGGTTGATAGCAGTTGCATACAAATAACTCCTTGTAATTTTTGAAGATGATACACCAATCTGGAAAACCATCATGACTGATGTTTCTGAATATAGCTGGTCTTACATGTCTGCAGTCATCAAAAGATTATTTATTAAATTGTTCAAAAACATTAAAGTGACCTGGTTTTACCAAAAAAGAAAAAAAGAAGAAGAAAAAAGGAATATCCACTAACTGTGAACTACAGGGACACAACTTAAAGAGATGTTGCAAAGGGAACCAGCAGTTAGCGTAATGGCTATGTTGCTGGACTCCCACGTAGTTGACCGTGGTTCGCGTTCCGGACCCAGTGGCTTAAAACTCACGCCGGGCGCGTGTGCGTGCGTGCCCAAGATCCCGAGAGGAGAATGGAGGAGAAGGGATTGCAGCGTGACCATCCCCCCTGGGGGGGTGATTTCTCACTTTCTGTCTCTATGTCTCTCTCTCTGTCTGTCTGGCGAGCGCACGCACCCTATAGCGAAAAACCTCTCAAAAATAAAAAATAAAAAAGAGATGTTGCAAAAAGAAAGTGACAGTGATTATAAAGGGAAAGAAAACAGAAGAAGAATAGAAAATCTGCAGACAGAGAGCTTTTCTAACCCAAGAAAGTGGCTGTGGCATTTCATTATTGTTATGAATGTTATTAAATGATAGATTGTGTCAAAAAGTTTCATGCTTTGGAATTTGACATCGGGAGATAGTGAGGTCTCGTGGGTGGTGATCAGATCATTGTGATTGGATTATGGAGGCAACACTCACATTAATAGATTAATGACATCTCCTGAGTCCCAGTAAATTCTAGTTCTTGTAAGGAGATTGTTCTCATGACAGCTGGTCGCTGTAAAAGAGAGAGCTTTCTCTGTCTCTATCTACGTGTACCTGCATGCATCTGAGATTCCATTGATCGTTTTTGGCAATGCAAAAAACAGACCAAGATAATTGTGAAGCACAATAGCAAGAATGGGTTACCAATTGAATTGTATTTTGAATATTTTATTTTCATCACATAAGCAAGGGTGTATATCATATGCATTATTCTTTTTTCTTTGGGGTAGTACACGTCATAGATGCAGTAAATATCTCTTGGTATACACATTCCAGTTTGACTTCAAAACCTGTGGTTTCCTAGATCTAAATTGAATTTAGAATTGGTCGAAAAGGATGTTTTTTCAAGGTCACTATCACTTCTACTTTATCCTAAATTATCAATAGTTTTAATTTATTTCTAGAAAGTTGTTTTACCTTCTTCTAACTGTTCAGGAAAAGATTTGATTAGAAAAAAGTTAGCACTTGTGTTTTTTTCTTATGCTGTCAAAAAAAGATCAAGAGGCAAGCACTGGATTCCCAAGTGCCCAACTATTTCTCAAATCCTGGACCTGGTGACTTGCTTTCTCACCACCCCCACTCTGTCTCTGATCAAATTAAAGTAAATGAATGAATGAAAAAACTAAATATTAAAATAATTATTTTAAAAATTATCAAAATGTCAAGCGCAGTAGGTGGTATGGTGGTTAAGGCACTGGACTCTCACATGGCTGATCACTAATTGAGTGTTGTAGCTGACAGATTGAAAATCATGCTGGGTACCTGGACATAGGTGCCCAAAATCCTAGGAGGAGAATGGAGTAGAAGTGATTGCGGCATGGCCACTTCCTCCTACGGGATGATTTCTCACTTTCCCTCTCACCATCTTCCTCTGTGTCTCTCCATTGAGTACATGTACCCTATGACAAAAAAAAAAAAACAAAAAAAAAAAAAAAAAAAACAACAAAAACAAAAAACAAAACTTAAAAGCAAAATAAAAGGGAGCTGGCAGGTGGTGTGGTGGTTAAGACACTGGACTCTCACATGGCCAACCATGATTCGAGTCCTAGACCTGGCAGCTTTCTTACTCACTTTCCCTTTCTCTCTCTCTCTCTGATCATACTAAAAATAATAATAACAAATAAAATTAAATAAATAAATAATTCAAAAAAGAAAAAGAGACAAAATGAGGTGCCTACATAGACATTATCTGAGAAACTTGTTCAAAACTAAAATTCTTGGGTCCAACCCCAAAATACATAGGGCCTCCTTGAAGTTGGTATATGTAGGTTTATAATTCATTTTATGTTAATATTTTTTCATTTGGTTTTTCAGCTGTGCCAACATTGAATTACCTTAGCTCCTCTGTCCAAAAAGCGATTGAATATAAATATATAATCTTTTTCCAGACTCCCTAATCTTTTCCATTAATCTATTTCTCTATCCACCAATACCACAATGTCTTGATTACTGTACCTTTAAATAATGAGTTTTGAAATAAGGTATAGTGCATGTTCAACATTTTTTTAATTTATGTTCTTCTTTAATTTTTCTCAACAATGTTTTATAGGTTTTATGTATGTCTTTGTTAAATTTATTTCTAAGTGTTCTATATATATGTATATATATAACAAAAGTATTATTAACTTGTATAAATTTAATATATGCATATATTATATAAATAATACATAATTGTTTATATTTTGGTGCTACTATAAATGCTTTATGGTATTTTTTTCCTTGGGTAAAATATATATAACATAAAGTTTACCACTTTTTTTTTTTAAGTTTTTTGCCTGAAGGTATGTGTGCTCAGCAGAGACTTAAAGGGAAAGTGAGAAATCACTCCCTAGCGGGAATTACCATGACATAATCTCTTCTTCATCTTCCTCTTGGGATTTTTGGCATCCACAGGCACCTGGTGTGAGCTCAAGTCACTGGGTCCAGAGCTTGAACCACCATTGCCCAAGTGAGAGTCCAACATCTAAGCCACCATATCACCTGCTGGCCCCTTCAACCACTTTTAAGTGTGCTAGATACATTCACATGGTTGTGCAGCTTTTACCACATCCATCTCCAGAACTGCTTTCATCTTCCTAAACTGAAACACAAGTGTTTAATAGTACAAGTGCTGTTAAACAATGACTCCCCAACTGCTCCCCTCCACACCTTGGCAATCCCCATTCTACTTCTCTGTGTGATTTTGGTTACTTTGGAATCTTATGTAAATAGTATCATAAAGTATTTTTTCTTTTGTGACTGGCATACTTTTCGTAGCATAATGACTTAAAGGTTCATCCATGTCGTAGCATATGTCAGAATTTTCTTTTTTAAGACTGAATAATATTCTATTGCATGTATATATTCTAAGATTTTGTTCGTGTATTCATGTTGATGGGTGGGTTACACATTTTGGCTATTGTGAATAATGTTGCTATGAATATGGGTGTGCAAATACATGTTCCAATCCCTGCTTTCAATTCTCTTGGATATATATACTTTACTCTTTTTAAAGTTTATTCACTTATTTATTCTGAGAGAGAAAGAGATTGACAGCACTCTGACAGGGTCTTTATTCAGTGACCCACCCAGATTTCAGCCGGTCTTGGATCACGCGCATGTGCATGCCAGCACACCCAAGGGAGTCTCCAGACCAGGAGCCTTCCAGAATGCCACGTCTTACAGCTACAACATCACCTGGCCCCTAGATGGCATTTTTTAAAAGAATTATCTGTTTATTTAATTCCACTTGTTGTCGTTATTATTATTACTTTTAACTTGACCAGAAAGAGACAGAGAGAAGTGGAAAGCGAGAAAGCAAGGTGCCATACAGTCAGTGCTGTGGAAATCCATTGCCTTTATCCATCACGCCACCTGCAGGCCCTCCAGATTGTATTTTTTTTATATACATAAAATATTTTAATGAATCTACACATTGTGGAAATTTAAAAATACGGTTCACTCTGTGGGTGTGTGTCCTGTTACTTTGCTAAATTTATTTATTATTTCTACCACTTGCTTTGTAGATTCATTAAAATATTTTATGTATATAGTTTTATTGATGCAAATAAGGGCAATTTTAGTTCTCCTTTCCAAGCCTATAGTTTTAGTTTATTTTTCTTGCTTTAATGCATGGCTTGGTCCTGAAAGACAATGTTTAGCAAGACTGAGGAGAACAAGCATCATTGCCTTACTGCAGGTCTTATGGCGAAAGGATTCAACATTTCACCACTGAGGAAAAGTCAATTCAGGTTTTGTGTTCATGGCTTTTATCAGAGGTGGAGGAAACTCCTC
>NW_006203803.1:855-52818 GCF_000334495.1 Tupaia belangeri chinensis | reverse complement strand
ATTCCTGCTTTGATGAGACTGCTTTATTATTTTTGTTATTGTTTTGTTTTTAAATAGCTTTATTGAGGTATGATTAATATACAAATAATTATTTATTGTATGGAATTTGATGAATTTGTACATATACATATATCTGTAAAACTATTAACACGATCAAGGTAATAAATATATTCATCACCATGCAGGTATTTTACATTTTATCATATTCTATTTTGGTGCCTATTGAAAAATATTCTGAGTTTTCTACTGTATTGTGTCAATGTAATGATTTCACACTGATTATTTTTCAAAAGTTAAATGTACCTCGTAATCCAGGAACAAATCTCACTTGGTTATGGTGCATTATGCTTTTTAAATTTGGCTTGTTGAGACCAGTAGTTGGCGTAATGGCTATGTTGCTGGACTCCCATGAGTCCCAGACCCAGTGGCTTAAACTCACGCCGGGTGCATGTGCGTGTGTGCCCAAGATCCCCAGAGGAGAATGGAGGAGAAGGGATTGCTGCGTGACCATCACCCCAAGGGGTGAGTTCTCACTTTCTGTTTCTCTGTCTCTCTCTGTCTTTCTGGTGAGCGGACATGCCCTATAGCAAAAACCTCTCCAAAAAAAAAGATTTGGCTTGTTAATATTTTGTTAAAGGGTTTTGCATCTATATTCTAGAGAGATATTACTGCACTTGTTTTATGTTTGTTTGTTTGTTTATGTGCTTGTGAGGTTTTGGTATCAGTGTTCAGCTGGCCTTACAAAAATTGAGCAGTTTTGGATAATGTTCTTTCTTCCTTGATTTTTCTGAGTGTAATGTAGTATTAGTATTATTTCTTCCTCATATGTATGTTAGACCATGACAGTGTAAAGTTGTGCGCTTTAAATTTGTTAGTGGGAAGGATTTTAATCACTAATTCAGTTTCTTCAACAGTTATAGAACTATGCAACTAAAAATTGTTTTCTTCTCTCAGTGTTCTGCAAATTGTATTTTTAAGGAATTTGTTTCATCTAAGTTGTCAAATTTATTGGCATGAATTTGTCCATAAAATCCCTTATTTTCCTTTAAACATCTGTGGAATCTATAGTGATATTCCCCCTTATTCTTCTGCTATCAATTAACTTAAGAGTATTCTTTTTCCCTTTTAGTCTTGCTACAGATTTGTAGTTTTATTAATCATTTAAAAGAACCAAATTTTAACTTTGTTAATTTTCCCTATTTTTTTTTTCTTTTTCACTGATTTCTACTCTTATTTATTTATTTTTAAAGATGTTTGTGTTAGGGCGCATGTGCTCGTCTGCCAGAAACAGAAAGAGACGGTGAAAGGGAAAGTGAGAAATCTCCCCCATGTGGGATGGCCATTTAGACATGATTTTCAAGCCATTAGGTCCAGAACTTGAACCACAGCCAGTCATGTGACAGTCCAGTGATGTGACTGCTCTGTTATCTGCTGTCCCCTCTAGACAGAGACTGAGAGACAGAAAGAAAGAAATAACTCACAGGGGAGATGGCCACACCACAGTCCCTTCTCCTGGGTATCCACACACACTCTGGGTCAGGAACTTGAAACATGGGTGGTCGACATGAGAGTCCAGCGACTAACCATTGCACCATCTCCTGGTCCCATCTACTCTAATTTTTTAGAAAATCTCTTACTTCTACTTATATCCCTATTTTTCTGGCTTAAGATGAAAACTTAAATTTTTTAAATTTAAATTATCTCGTTTTTCCTAATATTAGTGCTTAAAACTATAAATCTCTCTCTACTATTTAGCTGGAACTCAGACATTTTGATAGGTTGCATTTTGATATATTGCAGTCATCCAACTAAAAATATTTAAAATTATCCTTGTGATTTTTTTCTACGACACATGGAATATTTAGAAGTGTGTTGTTCATGGGACCAGCAGATGGCATAATGATTACGTTGCCAGACTCCCACGAAATTGATTGTGATTTGAGTCCTGGATCTGGTGGCTTAGAACTCATGCTGGGTGCATGTGTATGCATGCCCAAAATCCTAAGAGGAGACTGGAGGAGGAGACTGTGGCTATCCCTCCTCCACCTCACCCCCCCACCCCCGGGGAATGATTTCTTGCTTTCTGTCTCTCTGTCTCTCCAAGAGAGCCCACACGCCCTGTAGCAAAAACTTCTCTAAATAAAAAAAAGTGTGAGACCACCAGTTAGCATAATGGCTATGTGGCTGGACTCCCACGGACCCGGTGGCTTAAACTCACGCAGGGTGCGTGTGCGTGCTTGCCCAAGATCCCAAGTGGAGAATGGAGAAGGGATTGTGGCGTGGTCATCCCCCCTGGGGTGTGATTTCTCACTTTCTGTCTCTCTGTCTCTCCCTGTCTGGTGAGCGCACGTGCCCTACTCTCCCCCGTTGGGGGGGCGCCAGGTGCCCATAAAAAAAAAAAAAAAAAAAAAAAAAAAAAACCTCTAAAAAAAAAAGTGTGTTATTTAATTTCCAAATACTTCAGGGGTTTTACAAAATATTATTTTATCAATTTGGGTCAAAAACATTCTCTGTAAGATTTCAAGATTTCAAGACTTATTTCAAGGCCCAAATGGTCTATCTTCCTTAATGTTCCAAGTGTTCTTTTTTTAATTTAACTAGTTTATTTATTTATTTTAATTTAACCAGAGAGTGACAGAACAAGAGAGAGAGATGAAGAGGGAAAGCAAAAAAGCAGGTTGCCAAGTCTGGGACTCAAATCATGGTCAGCCATGTGAGAGTCAGTCACCCTTAACCACCATGCCTCTTGCCACTTCCCCATGTTTTCTTAAAAAGAAGGCATGTTTGCAGTCATTGGGTGTAGTGTCTGATAAATGTCAGTTAGTTCAAGTTGGTTGATATTGTTAAAGTTTTTTCCCCAATTACTATTTCTTTTCAATTTCTTAGAGTGTTAAAATTGCCAACTTTGATATGGATTTACCTATTTATTTATATATTGCTGTCAGATTTTATCTCATGTTTCTTAAGCGTGGCCTTGTAGCCGTACATACATTTAAGATTGATGTATTTCTGATGAGTGAACTCTCTTATGATGACATTTCTTTTTCTATCTCTGGCGATAATTGTCGTGAAATCTGTAACATCTAATATTAATATTAGGTTAATATATTGCTATAGCTTCACCAACTTTTCAGTGCATGTAATTTATATGACTAACTTCATCTTTTTCTACTTTAGGCCTATTTGAGTCTATTTACTCCAACTGTATCCCATGAAGACTGCACATATATTTAGTCTGAAAATCTGTTTTATAGTGAGTGTTTAGTCAATTTGCATGCAAAGTAATTATTTATATGACATTTACAAAATAAACTTTTATTTATTTATTTATTTCATGAGACAGGGGTAGAGGAGAGACAGACAGACAGAAAAGCAACCTCAAGAAGGTCTCATGCCATAGTCTTCCCCAGCCTTCCAAGCCAGCCACGATCATGGGCAGGCACACTTAGTCTGTGCAAATTGACTGGGGAACCAAACCCAGTCTTCCACATGGATCCAGCTCTGTGTGGGTAATGCAGCTCACTGAGCTAGCCTGACGTGACTTTTTTTTTTTTTTCTATGTAGGGCACTCACCAGAAAGACAGAGAGAGACAGAGAGACAGAAAGCAAGAAATCACGCCCCCCGGGGGGGCATGGCCACACCACAATCCCTTCTCCATTCTCCTCTCAGGTTCTTGGGCATGCACACACATGCGCCTGGTGCGAGTTTAAGTCACAGGGTCCAGGACTTGAACTGCAGTTGACTACATGGGAGTCCAGTGACAGCCATTATGCCAACTGCTGGTCCTCTGACACGCCAATTTTAAGTCTACCTTACACTTTATTTTCCATTCTTTCCATTTGTTATTTTCATCCTTTCAGTCCTTCTTTAGATTAGTAAAATATTTGTTTTACTATTCTCTTTTATTTCTTTTATTGGCTTTTAAGTCATATTTACTTGTATTTTTAATTTTATTATTCTAAGGATTATAATATGCATCCTTAACTTACAACTATTAATCTAGGAATAGTACTATACACACCTTATGAAATAAAAGGACTTTTCGGCACATTCCCATCCACCTTTGTCCTTGGTGCTCTATTGTCATACACCAGTTTTACTTTTACATAGATTCCAAACTCCAAAATAAAATTACAGTATTATGAGCTTTATACCCTGCTGGCTTACAGGAAATTAAGAATGATAAAAATTAGTCTTCTATATTTACCTGCATTTTTACCATTTCTAGAAAAAACATTTTTTTAAATAATCTGGTATAATTTCCCTTTAATCTGAAGAACTTTCAGAATTTCTTACATTGTAAGTCTGTTAGTGATGACTTCTGTCAGCTTTTATATCACAGAAAATGTTTTTACTTCATCCTCATTTTTGAAGAATAGTTTTAGTGCACGGAGAAAGTCCCTCATTTTCAGTGTTGCTACCTTGTCTGTTATATCTCTGGCTGCTTTTAAGAGGGTCTTTTTATCTTTGATTTTCAGCAGTTGATTATTATGTACCTATTATGTTTGTTTTCTTAAGTCTGTAATGTGAATCTTTTTTTCTAATTTGGGACTTTTTGCCACTATATCTTCAAGTTTTTATGCCTGCTTATCTCTTCTTCTCTCCCTTTTTTAGTATTTATTTATTTTAAGAAATTAATAATTGTGCACGTTTCTGGGGGACATTGTAATTTTTCAATACAAACGTAAAATCTGTAATGACTAAAGCAGGGCAATAAACATATTAATCATGACAAACATTTATCATTACTTTGTGTTGCAAACATTTGAAATTCTTTCTTCTAGATTTTTTTTTTTTGAGAGATTTTCACTATAGGGCGCGTGCGCTTGCCAGACAGACAGAGAGAGACATTAGAGACAGAAAGCAAGAAATCACCCCCCAGGGGGGATGGTCACGCCGCAATCCCTTCTCCTCCATTCTCCTCTCAGGATCTTGGGCACGCAGGCACACGCGCCCAGCGTGAGTTTTAAGCCACCGGGTCCGGAACGCAAACCGTGGTCGACTATGTGGGAGTCCAGCGACATAGCCATTACGCTAACTGCTGGTTCCCTCTTCTAGATATTTTGAAATATACATTAAATTGTTATAATATTAACTATAGTTATTCTACTGTGCTATATAGTACTGTAGAGCTCATTCTTCACGTCTAACTTTAAGTTTGTATTTATTTATTTTTAAATTTATTTATTTTATTAGCGATATTTTGCTATAGGACATGTGTACTCACCAGAGAGACAGAGAAACAGAAAGCAAGAAATTGCCCTCCTGGGGGATGGCCACACCGCAAGCTCTTTTCCTCCATTCTACTCTTAGAATTTTGGGCATGCATGTACCCATGTGCCTGGCATGAATTTTAAGCCGCCAGAACCGGGATTCAAGCCACAATCAACTATGTGGGAGGCCAGTGATATAACCATTGTGCCATCTGCTGATCCCAAGTTTGTATTTATTAACAAAGTTCTCCCTATTCTCCCTTCCTAGCTTCTGGTGTCCTCTGTTCTATTCTCCACTTCTATGTGATTAAATCTTTTGGCTTCTTCAAATAAGAACATGTGGTATTTGTCTTTCAGTGTCAGCGCATTTCATTTAGCATAATTTCTTCCAAGCTCATCCATGGTATAGTAAATGACAGAATTTCCATCCTTTTTTATAACTGAATAATATTCCATTGTCTCTACACATACTGCATTTTCTTTATCCATTCAACCATCAGTAAACATTTAGGGTGACTTCATATCTTGGCTATTATGAATAGTGCTGCAATAACAGTGAGGTGTAGCTATCTCTTCAACATGCTAATCCCCTCTCCTTTGTATACATATCCAGTAGTAGGATTACTGGATTGGAAAGTAGTTCTATTTTTATTTTTCAATTTATCTTATTTTTAGAGAAATTTTTACAATAAGGTGCGTTAGCTCACTAGAGAGAGAGCAATAGAGAGAAAGAGAAATCTCCCCTCAGGGTGGATGACAACACTGCAATCCCTTCTCTTCCATTCTCCTCTTGGGATTCTGGGCATGCGCACACATGTGCCTGGCATGAGTTTGAAGCCACTGAGTCCAGGATTTGAACCATGATCGACCATATGGGAATCCAACGACAGAACCTGTTATGCCATCTGCTTGTCCCCTATTTTTAATTTTTTTTTTAGGATCGCCATACTATCTTCCATAATGGCTATATTTATTTATAATTCTAACAATGCAGAGACTTCTCTTTTCTCTTCATTCTTTCCAGCACTGGTCATTTATTTTCATTTATTTATTTATTCATTTTTACAGAGAGATTTCTGGCATAGGGCACATGCACTCACTGGAGAGACAGAAACAGAGATCTAGAAAGCAAAAAATTACCCCCCAGGGGGTTGGCCATGCCATAATCCCTTCTCCTCCATTCTTGTGAATTTTAAGTAGCTGTGTCTGGAACCTGAGTTTCAGTTGACTATGTCGGAGTCCAGCAATGTAATCATTACACCATCTGCTGGTCCCTATTTATTTATTTTAATAATAGCTATTCTCACTGGGGTGATGTGACAATTCATGTAAACTTTACATGACAACTCATATAAATTGTTCCCTGATAGAACAATTTTTTTTTCTTTATTTTTAGTTTGCCAGAGGTCCTATGCATTCACCGGGGAAAGAAAGAGAGAAAGTAAGAAAGCACACCCCTCACCTCTGCTGGAGAATGGTCATGCCACAATCCCTTCTCCACCTGTCCCTCTCTTTGGGATTTTAGGCACACATGCACATGTGCCCAGTGTGTTTCCCAAGAGAATGGGTCTGGGACTCTAACCACATAGTCAACCATGTGTGATCAGCCACTTTAACATAAATATGCTACCTATGGGCCTGAACATTTTTTTCATATGCTTTCATTAATACATCTTCTTTTGAAAACTGTTCAAGTCAATTGCCCTTTTTTTCTTGTTTTTTGTTTGTTTGTTTGTTGTTTGTTTGTTTTGTGTGTGTGTGTGTGTGTGTGTGTGTGTGTACGTGTGTGTGTTTAGAGGTTTTTGCCTTAGGGCTTGTATGCTCACCAGAGAGGCAGAGACAGTGAGAGGGAAAGTGAGAAATCAGTCCCCAGAGGGGGTGGCCATGCTGCCATCCCTTCTCCATTTTTCCTCACAGGATCTTGAGCATGCACACAAACGCCCCTAGTGTGAGTTTCAAGCCATGGGTCTGGGACTTGAACTGCAGTTTGTCATGTGGGAATCCAGCGGCTTAACTCTTACACCACCTGCTGCCCCCCAAATGGCCATTTAAAATAAATTTCCTATAGGGCACGTGCACAAGCCAGAGAGGGAGAGAGAGAGAAAGTATAAAAGTACCTCCCAGGGGGGCATAGCCACTTTCTCCGTTTTTCTTTCTTGATTTTGGGCATGCATACATGTCTGGTGTGTTTTTCAAGCCACTGTTAAGTTGGCCATGTGAGATCCAGCTTCCTTACCACCACGCCACAGCTGGCCCCAGATGCCCATCTTTGCTTTTGTTGCCTATGTGTTTGAGATCTTACCTAAACATCTTTGCTCATACCGGTGTCCTAAAGCATTTCCTCTGTTTTTTCCTCTAGTAATTACATAGTTGTGAGTCTTATATTTAAGTCTTTAATTTGAACATCCAATAGACCCAGCACCATTTATTGAAGAGACTCTTCTTTCCCCAGTGAATGTCCCTGGCACCGTTGTCAAAACTGTGGGCTGTATGTATATGGGTCTGTTTTTGTGTTCTATACCCAAGCACATTGCCAGCATGATTAGTTAAGTTCCATAAAGCGTGTTCCAAGAAGGAAAACTGATTAAGTCTAAAGAATAGAGCCAGATTCTATTCCGATTTTGTCCTTAATTTTAAGAGATAACCCATATTCTAGGGTGTGGTCCTTTAAAATTATGGCCTCTCAGAGATTTTAGCGGAATGTGTGAGGTGCTTAGTGAGGTCTTTCCAGTGAGACTGAGTTGCAGGTCTATCTGCCAACATTGCACAACCTCCATTATCTACCTTCAGTTCATAGCCCTGCAGCAGCCACTCTCTGTTAGGCTTCATTGGGTCTTTCCCCAAACAAGTGCAAATGAGCCTTTAACCAACAGTCCAAAAAAGACCCGCACAGATTTTTGCCCCACCTTCTCCACAACCAGAGACTTTATCCTCTTTGATGTTCTGTTCTGCAAACTTCAGTCCCTTCGCAGTCCTAAAATCTGATCTTCCTCTCCTTACCATAACAATATACTGCTATCAACTCACATTTCATCGCCTTACATTATGGTCAGGAAAATGTCAAGCCAAGAGCCAGGATATGGAATGGAACAAAGCTTACGTTTCCTTTTGATCAGGAATTATGATCTTCTATGTAGAAATGTGTATGTGTGTATGTGTGTGTGTGTGTGTGTGTGTGTGTGTGTGTGTATGAAGCATATTACTTAGAACACTTTTGACACTTTTTGAGTAACAGTATCTTAATCAATACAAATAATTAATCATGTCACATAACTGCCCTTCAATGATGTTACCAAGGTCCTATATGTTTGCTATCTTTTCCCTGCCACCTTCCTATTTGTTTTGTTTTTGACCTTAGTTTGTTGTCTCATGATTGTAAGGTGGCTGCAACTGCTCCAGGTATTACAATTCTCTCAGCTTTTTTTCTGAGCAGTAAGAAAAAGCAGGT
Source organism: Tupaia belangeri chinensis (assembly GCF_000334495.1). Classification (NCBI taxonomy): domain Eukaryota; kingdom Metazoa; phylum Chordata; class Mammalia; order Scandentia; family Tupaiidae; genus Tupaia; species Tupaia belangeri. Next base: position 44,156 of record NW_006203803.1, on the reverse strand, counting down.
ATGTTTGCCATATATGCCACGTGGAAATCCAATGATGTAACCATTATACCATCTGCTGGTCCTGCAATATATATTTTTAAAAGGAAGAAAAACCCTTACCATATGCAAAGTCCCCCTAACAGACTTTACTTTATGTTTCTAGCCAGAATTGGGACACACCTAAATCAATCACTAGCAAAAAGCAATGGATTTTACGGGCCAATAATAATTAAACTCCTGAAGTAAGGTGAAATACACAAGTTCTTTAATTTGCAGTCTGAACAAAACTAAGATTTTATAAGTTAATAAAAAAGAGAAAATAGTTTTAGAATAGCAACCAATAGTAATGGCAATAATGAGGTCTCTGAATTCAATTTTGCAATTTTGTGAAGCTCATATTGCAGACAAATTAATAGAATCAGTTGATAACTTTGACAGCTTGTATTACCCATTCATCCTGCTGATGACAGCCATGCTTATCTTCCTGAAATATAGAACTGACCATGCTACAACTTACTCAAAAACTTTCCTGGCTTCGCTTCGGTTTTGGTTGGCATTCCTAAGAGGAGTTACTGAAAAGGTGGTTACACTGCAGTTCCGAAGAAAGGAACAGAACTAAAATGCCTCCTCTTGAAACAGATATGACGGTGGAAACCCAAGATACAGAAAGAGTTGGCTATCATATGGTACAGGAGCTTAAACACCTGTGCTCAATGATAAAGAAGGTAATGTCAGAGCGCTTGGACTGAATCAGGGAATTGAGAGAGTTAACAGAAATGTGCAAGGAGGACTGGCCACAAAATCGAATTACTGAAGTAAATGCAAAACAAGAGAAATTTTCACAGAATGCAGAGAAAGGGGGAAACTAAACCATGATAAAAGAAGACAAGAAGAGACCAAGAGATACAATCTACACATAATTAGACTATCTGGAATGGAAGACAAAACAAGTAGCTGAAACAATTACTAAGGAACGGTTTGAACTAAATTTCCCAGAGTTGAAGAACCAATTAGATCTACAAAAAGAAAAAGCTCACAGAGTACTTTTAAAATTTGACAGAAAGCAAGCAAAAAGTAAATATATCCTGGTACCATTTTTAAATTTCAAGAAAATTAAAATTTTGCAAGTATCCAGACAGAAAGAAACAGGTTACCTGTAAAGGGCAAAAATCAGACTGATGTCAGCTTTTTCTCTTGCAACTCCAAATGTTAGAAAACAATGGAACAGTAGGAGTCTTAAGGGAAAATAATTTCGAACTAAGAATTGTATACCTTGCCAAGTTATTTGTGCAGGTAACTGGAAGATATTTTCAAATATGCAAGGTTAAAGAAAGTATATCGGCCTAGAACCTTCCCTGAACACACTGCTGCATGATTCTCAGCCAGCAGAGAACATGAATCAAAATAAATGGAGTAGGGGGGCAATTGTATGAAGAAACATTCAACCAATAAAACTAGTTAAGGAGCATTAAGTTTAAATTGTTATAAGGTGATAAAAATTAATATAAAAATAGCTTTATAAGTAGGGCCTAACATTTTTGTTTATATAGTTTTAAACTAAAAAGGTATGTCAAATGTTTAATATGTTGTACAAACAGGTACTGTTTCATTCTTAGTATGTAGTATTATAGATAAAGATAGGTGTTTTCTTATGCTAAACATAATACAAGTCATTGTGGACAGGACTAGTGAAGGCATTCTAGATGTTAATCTGACAAAACTGAAGAAAGCAGCTGGTAGTTTTATTTATTTACCTTATTCCTAATTATAGAGGAGAGCGAAGCAAGATTGTCCATAATATTAACACTAATAGTATAAAACAATTGGACAGAGGATGGAAAGCATTTAAAGATAATGAAACTATAAGTCATAGAAATAGAGTGCAACATTTTTACTAGCATCCACACATATAACAAGATGTTTTGCACTTATAAAACAGACAATATGGCATATAACACTTAGAAGCTATGTATTTTTACTGATGTAAAAAGATACATGCATATTATAAATATTGTGCATTTAGGATTCATATTTCATGTATCTAAAATTCATAGAGTAATCTTTCTGTTTAAAAGAATGTATGTAGGAAAAACTATTGGACTCTGACTTCAACACTTAAAATCTTTGATAAATAAGTAAATGGAAAGTTACAAGATAAGTAAAACAGTTAAGAATTTGTGTGTGATTAACATGTAATACTTTGCTACCTTATTTGCATTGTTTTCAAATTCTGAAATATTTCTAAATGATTGTTAACTAGGATGCAGAGATAACTTTATTGTATTCCTAAAAAGCATGAATGACCATGTTGCTAAAAAGCCTAGGAAAGTAAATAAAGTTTAAACACTGAGACAGTAAAAACAAACAAACAAACAAAAAAACAACAAAAAAAACTTTCCTGGCTTCCTGTCATTACAAAACAAGTGCCATAGCATGGTATCCAGTGCCTTTCTGGATTTAACTGCTCATGACTTTTTTTGTTTGTTTTTTTGAGATGTTTTCGCTATAAGGCGCGTGTGCTCACCAGAAAGACAGAGACAGAGAGAATAGAAAGCGAGAAATCACCCCCCAGGGGGATGGCCACACTGCAATCCCTTCTCCTCTTGGGATCTTGGACATGCACGCACACGTGTCCAGCGTGAGTTTAAACCAACGGGTCCGAGACTTTAACCACGGTCGACTACATGGGAGTCCAGCGACATAGCCATTAGGCTAACTGGTGGTCCCACTGCTCATGACTTTTTAACTCTTCATTTGCATCACCCTCCAGTATGTTTGCATAGGTTCCTGTTTTGGGATCTGGTCTTAGTGAGTGTTGATTGGGTCCTGGTGAATGGATTAGTACTATGATGTGAGAGACTGAGTTCTAGCTCTCCTAAGAAGGGGTTAGTTCTGTCCAAAACAGTTTCTGAAATACAACCACTACTCACTTAATTACCTACCTATTTAATGACTGCTCAGACTTAACGACCAGTTCTCCATCCCCTTTCTCAGTCTTGGCCTTCTTCCTGAAGTAGGCTAGTATTCACTACATGAGGTGTTGCTATATTTTATTTGCAAATTTGTACTTACTTGTGTGCCCATAGAAGTACTCAGAATAAATAAAAATGATTACATTGAGTTACTGTGTTGTGATGTGTCTTGTCACTTTCTGGCACTTATCTAATGTGTGCTCTTTGTATGAACAGAATTGTGTTATTCTAGTGTGGTGTCACCTAATACCTATTGAAAAATACATGGCCTTTGGTGCCATAGCACACCACAAGACATCTGCCCTTAAGCTTCTTGCTTATAGACCAATTGACTTAATGACCTAGTCACAGTAACATGCCTGTACAAGGGCCATTTATATTTATTTTATTTTATTTTTTTGAGAGGTTTTTGCTAAAGGGCATGTGCACTTGCCAGAAAGGCAGAGAGAGACAAGAGAGACAGAAAACAGGAAATCACCCCCCAGGGGGGATGGCCATGCCGCAATCCCTTCTTCTCCATTCTCCTCTTGGGATCATGGGCATGTACATGCATGCACCGGGCCTGAGTTTAAGCCACCAGATCTGGGATTCAAACCGCGGTTGACTACATAGGAGTCCAGCAACATAGTCATTATGCCAACTGCTGATCCCTTTATATATATTTTTTTTTTTAAAAAAAAGAACTATTTAATTTTGTTTACCATTATGATTATGTTTTAATTTGACCAGAGAGATACAAGAGGGAAAATGAGAAAGCAAGCTGCTAGGTCTAGGACTCAAACCACAGTTGGCCATGTGGAAGTCTAGCACCTTAACACCATGCCACCTGCTGGTCCTCATTTAAATCTTCAAGGCCTCAGTAAAGCATAACCCCAAGACTTTATGTTCCACACTTCAGTATTACTGACCAAAAAGTTATGTTTTAGCTTACAGAAACAAGCTGTATGCCACAAACAAAATTATAGATTTTATAGTGTGACTCCCACCCTTTCTTCTTCCCAGTGAGTTCATGATGTGAAGAATAAAGTACAACCAATCAGTTGTTCACATTATTTTAAATGAACCAACGTAGATTCTTGACAGACCATCTCAGACTTTCCCCCTCACGCCCTTTTTCTTTGTTATATAAACTGCTTTCTGAGTTACCATTCCGATAAGCACATATCTGCAAAACCACAATTTTGCTCCTCTAGGCAATTCATCCTAAGCCCTTCTCAAATAAACCACTTTTATTTCACTTTTTATCCCTCGGCCTTCTTTTTAGGTTACACTCTCTAGAGCAGTAGAAACGGAGCTGCCTGCAGTCCTCTCTCTGCATGTGCCCCATCCTCCATGCTTGGGTTGGGTGTGTTGTGGTAGCCAGTCTGATGCCAACCTTATCCCTTTTGACTTACCCCTATTTGACTCACCAAAATTGTGAGTCAAATAAACCTTTATTTAATTTCTTTTTTTCATAAATCACCTGGTCTCAAGTATTTCTGCTATCAATACAATAGTGGACTAGGATACCTTTCTTATTTCTCAATCCACTCATCTTTTAAGAGCTATCTCAAATGCCCCCTCTTCCATGGTGTCACCCACAATATTTCCAGTGGCAACTAACTTCTATTATCTCTGTGTTCTTATAGGACCTATCACACTCTCTTATAGGATACTTAGTGGCAAATACATTTAAGCTATGTTTTACCCAATTTTGTACCCTTACATTGCCTCATACAGAGATGGCAGACACACAGCACAGAATCCATGAACCTCCCTCTGTGAGCCAATAGAAGATATTACTAAATGGTTACAACATGATCTTCCATTAAGCCTAGATGTACTTCAAGGCATCTCAGGACATTATTAATTTATTATTAATAACTGTTCCAGGCAATTATTACCGGTCAATTAAATGAAATCCACATTCTAACTATAGCAAAATTTATGACTTGTTTATAACCAAAGCTTAATTCTTGGGTTAGCCGAAGTAAATTTCATTGCACAGATTCCATGGTGGTTTCCAACAAAAGCCCAGATTAATTCTGGAGGGGTAGAAAGGTAGAAGATTATAGAGGATTATAGTGCCATAGTGTTATAGCGTGTGAAGGAAGTGACCGCATGGAAAGAATCAGCTAGTAACAGCAACAAGCTCTTGCCAAAGGGAGGCCAGGCTGTCAGACTTACTTTGTTTTCTTCTCAAGAACCCCGCTAAGAGACCTTGTTATTTTCTTGGTTCAGATTCTAAGAATCAGATAAAGGCCTACATCAACTGTGCATAAGGCCATGCCTTGGGAATTTCATGGGTCAGGGGAAGGAGTAAGAGTGTTTCTGAATGTCACAATCCATTTCATTACTGTGGGGCAAACTTTCATCAGACATGGCTGTAAGTTTCCTCCCGGGGAACAGCAGGTGTCTACAACAAATAAGAATCTTTAAACCATGCAGACATAAGTCTAATGTTCAAAAGTCCGATGGGAAATGAGAGAGTCAGCAGGGGTTTCTTTGAAGATAAGTTCAGTTATGAGTGTTCATCTATTTCTTTGAAACCATTCTAAGGCTATACTTTACTGTCCAGTACCATAGCTGTTAGTTACATGTGGCTATTTAATTCACATGAACTAAAATTAAGGCTAGTTGTGGTGACACAGTGCTTATGCGATGCTCTGCAATGCCAAAGCCACATGCAGAAGTCCTGAGTGTGCACACCAAGTTCTTTCTGTGCACACTGGGTGTGCATGCACATGCCCACGATCCTGGGGCACGAGGCTGGGTGTAGATCTCAGTGTGAAGACCCTTTTGAGGGTGCTGTGTCTTTCTCTCTGTCTGTCTTTCTTGTTCATAAAATAAACAAACAAAATAATTAAAGAAAAATTCGTTCCTCAGTCACATGAACCACATTTCAGGTCCAATATTGCAGCTGACGTATTGGACAGCGCAGGCATAGGCCACTCCCAGTGGACAACACTGTTCGAAGGCCTTTATAAAGACTTGAACTCTTCTGCACTGTAGCTTAGGATTTTTGCAGAAGGTTTGGCTCGTATGCACCATTCATATCCTTTTGTATTACTGTCATTTCTATCATGTCACTTTTCCTTATTTTTTTTTTTCACCCAAACAAATGCATTTCTCTTTAGAGGCCTTTCTGTTCAACATCTCACGTGAGAAAAATATAAAGGAAGTATTTATTACCCAGAGTTAGAGGTCTTTGTGGTAAGCAGGATTCTGTTATTTATCTTCTGTTGTTGTTATTGTTGTTTTATGGTGGTTCATAACTTCCCTGATCCATGTAAGTTCCTTTTTGCAACCCTCTGCATGCTAAGTTGCCTGTGTGCTGCATGGTTGTATGAATTTAAATTGCTTAGCATTTTGCCTCACTAAGGAAGATGCAGAGAGTTCGAACATTAAAGGAAGGGGCTACTGGGAAATAATGTGCCATAAGGCTCCTAAGTATTCTGTGACATTTTTATTCTTGCCTCGTCTCCTATGTTAAATAAAAGCTATTGTATACATAGAGTCACACTAAAAATAGGCCACACATTGCAATGTGGCTAAAGCTTCCGCATTTGAAATGACTTAAGCCAGGTTGCAGTGGCTATTCAATGTAAAGTTTATTTTTGTTTCAAGTCAAAGCCATATGTTTATTTCATTTAGTCCTAGAAGATAAGATTAATTTTTTTAAATTTTAAGTAAGGCAAAATATGAATAAACAAAAAATATGCAATGTGGCATATGAGACAAAATCTTGTCTTTTTTTTTTTTTTTTTGGAGATGTTTTTGCTATAGGGCGCATGCGCTCACCAGAAAGACAGAGAGACAGAGAGACAGAAAGCGAGAAATCACCCCCCAGGGGGGATGGCCACACCACAATCCCTTCTCCTCCATTCTCCTCTTGGGATCTTGGGCACACACGTGCATGCGCCTGGCGTGTTTTTAAGCCACCACGTCTGGGACTCGAACCATTGTCGGCTACATGGGAGTCCAGCGACATAGCCATTATGCTAACTGCTGGTCCCCAAAATCTTGTCTTTATTCCTGTCCCTATGGTTCTACAGATTGATTATCTTTACTTATAATTTCCTACTAAGTTACCTCTTTGAAGGTCTGCCCTGGCTACTTAGTATTCACGTAGTCTCTGCAGCCTTTGTAGCCACAAGATGCTGTGGCTAAAACCTTGATGTATGTTTGGAATGAATGAGCCCCAGTCTTCCCTTTCTAGCCTCAGCACTGTCGTGACAAGCTCTCTCCAACAATAGCTGTCGTGAAATGGTGAGTCACGTAGCTGGGTTGGCTTCCCAGGTCCCTCATTCCTGACTGTGTGGACCACAAAGTCAGTTACCATAGTGTGCTTCAGCCTCTTTATCAAAGATGAGTTTGATTTTCAAACCTGCATCATTGGATTTTTCTGAGGCTTAATGAAAGCCCTTAAGAGAATGCTATTATTTCTCAGTTGGGATCCAGCTCTAAAATTCATTTTCCTTCTATGACTCTAAACTTTTAAAATTGAACTGTAATTCATGTACAGTGAAATGCACAGATCTTAAGTATAAAGTTTCCTTCTTTCTTTCACTTTCTTTCTCTTTCTTTGCTTCTCTTTCTTTCTTTTTCTTGTTCCTTTTTAAGAGATTTTTGCTATAGGACACATGTGCTCACCAAAGAGACCGAGAGAGACAGATACAGAAAGAGAGAAATTACCCCCCAGGGGGGATGTCCATGCCACAATCCCTTCTCTATGCTCTCCTGGGATTTTAGGCATGCATGCACATGTATACGGTGTGAGTTCTAAGCTGTTGGGTCTGGGACTTGAACCACTGTCAGCCATGTGGGAGTCCCATGATATAACCATTAAGCCATCTGCTAGTCCTGTATGTTTTATCTCCCTAGTAAGTTTTCTTTGCCTATTCCCTCAAATCCCTGCCCATATCCCCATCTCCCCACAAGACAGTCACTATTCTGATTTTATCAATATAGTTTATTTTTGACTGTTCTATAATTTCATCTGAATAGAACCATATAGTATATAACCTTTTGTATCAGGGTGTCTTCATTTCCTATAAATTTTAATTAAATGTTCACTTTCTATTGTAATGTCCCTTCTATCTGCATTTTATGTGGAACACTTATCTCTAACACACTGAAAAGTCATGGGTAGAAAGGTTAATTTGAACAGTCTAAGAGAACTGTCTGGTGTTTTGGAAATGGCTTTTTTTTGGGGGGGGGGAGATGTTTTTGCTATAGGGCACGTGCACTCGCCAGAAAGACAGAGAGAGGCAGTGAGACAGAAAGTGAGAAATCACCCCCCGGGGGGATGGTCATGCTGCAATCCATTCTCCTTTATCCTTCTCTTGGGATCTTGGGCGCACACACATGCACCTGGCATGAGTTTAAGCCACCAGGTCCGGGACTCGAACCATGGTCAACTACGTGGGAGTCCAGCGACATAGTCATTACGCCAACTGCTGGTCCCAGAAATGGCTTTGTACTTCCTAACTACATGACAATTTGAATTTTGTCAAGTTACCTAAATTCTTTGAATCTCACTTATCACTTTAAAATTACTATTGTACCATTTACCTCACCAGAGTTTTTGTTAGGATATAATGAAATAATGTATGTTAAATAACCAACACTGCGTGTGCTAAAAACCTGTCAGTTCCATCTCTTTTTAGTCTGATAAGTCTCATAGCAGTAACTAACTTGTCATTTTAGCCATTTGTGTGACTAATCATGTACCCATAATTACAGTAAGTGGGTAACTCTATTGATAAATAGGCTCAAATTAAGGTGGTTCTCTTATACAATCACAATTTACATTTATTTAGTCCTTGTTTCTGTATGCTAGTTCAATCTTTATTGCAGCCTCATGAAAAACAGCTTATATTATCTTTATTTTATAGGTAAGGAAACTGAGACTCATTGTGGCTAACTTGTCAAGAATCACTCAAAGTGTTAGAGGCTCTAAAACCACATGTTTTGGACTTTTAATGGGGCAATACTGTGATCTCTGAGGTGGAGACAAGGATGACCTAAGACTGTCAAATCTTGCTGCTATTACTCTGCACCTAGGAGAGCTTCTAGTACAACCTGGGGACATAGGGACAGGCTGGACAGATGTGGACATTCTCCAAAATTGTCCATGTGGCTTCTGCCTCTGCTTCGGTGGCACTTGGCCATTAATTGACTATGATTCGACAATGAATCCTTTATTTGTTAATTCATTTGTGAATAGGTATATGCTCTTCTAGTCACTTATGTGATTATTACATGCCAGAAACTATTATTCTGGGCACTGGAAATTCAGCAATATGCAAGATAAAACAAACAAACAAACAAACAAACAAAGAAAAACTTCCATTCTAACAGAACTTACATTCTAAATGAGGAAGAGGAACAGTAAGTGAATGAGGAAATATGGAAAATATATTTATTTGCCAATTTATTTATTTAAGAGATTTTTGCTAGAGGTCATATATGCTCACCAGAGAGACAGAGAAACAGAAAGCAATAAAATCACCCCCACGGGAGATGACCACACCACAGTCCTTTCTCTTCCATTCTCCTCTCAGGATTTTGGGCACACAGCACATGTGCCCGGTGTGTTTCAAGCTACTGGGTATGGGATTTGAACTGACCATGTGGAAGTCCAGAGCCTTGACCACTATTCCACCTACTGGCCCACTTACCTATTTATTTAATTAACATTGGGCATTAAGTACTTTGTTGTAAAATAAAACAGGAACTAGGAGCCTGGAGTGCCAGGGCATGGTATTTATGCTTTAAATAGGGTGCTGAAGGGAGGCCTCACCACCTAACAACTTTGGGAATTGATAAAACAAAGGAGGGAATGAGCCATACAGATTTGGGGCAGATTAAGAGTGATGGGAGTTTTCCAAGTGGTGAAAAGAGCAATCCAAAGGCACTAGGGTCGGAGGAATTTTCTAGGAACAGTCAGGAAGCCAGGGATCCTGAACTGAGCTGAGGGAGAGGGATAAGAGAGGAGCGACAGAGGTCAATCGTGAAGGGGTTTATTGCCATCTTAGAAATTGACTTTTATTACAATTAAGATTTAAAGCTCTCAGAGGATTCTGAACAAAAGAAGCACATAGTTTCACTTATATTCTTAAAGAATCTTTCTGATTTCTTGGGTAAAAGCAGGCCACGGGAAGGCAAGGACAGAAGCAGGTGGCAGTTGCAAAATCTTTGCAAGAGACGATATTGGCATTAGACAGGATTAGTAATGGTGGAGGTCAAGAGAAGTGGTTGCATTCTGGATCTGATTCGAGGCTCGTGCCAATAGGATGTGCTGATGGACAGCCGATGGTTTGTGAAAGAGAGGTCTAGGAGATGCCAGGTGTTTTCTCCTAAATGAGTGGAAGGACAGCATCACATTTACTGAGATGGAGAAGGCAGAGAGAAGAGCAGGATTGGACAGGGACATCAGGACTCATTGCTTGGACAAGTTGAGTTTGAAATGCCTGTTAGTCACCTAGCGGAGATATTGGACAGGCAGGAGGACACAAGGGAGTTCGAAAAGTTTGTGGGATAGATGGGAATTTAAGTATGAGTTTACTTCGTTGCCAACCATTTTTGAAATCTATGCCTAGATTTTTTTCATAGAAGTCATTTTTCCATGGACTTTTTAAAAAACCTCTCATATGAGTCTAGAATTCAGGGACAGAGCTGAGCTGAAGATCTGTATTTAAGAGTTGTCAGAAAAAAAAATAAATAAAACAGTCACAATAGTGAAGATTAAAAAAAAAAAAAGGTAAGTGCTGGCAGGGATGTGATGAAAGGGGGAACTCGCATACATTGTTGGTGGGAATGTAAATTGGTCCAGCCACTGTGGAGAATGATATGGAGGTTCCTCAAGGACCTTCAAATAGAACTACATATGATCCAGAAATTCCACTCTCGAGTATCTACCCAAAGGATAGGAGAACACTCAGTTGGAAAAGTGCTTGCACAGCTATATTTATTGTGACATTATTCACGATTGTTAAGATACGGAACCAACCCAAATGTCCACAAACAGATAAGTGGATTGAAAGTTGTGGCATATATACTCCATGGAATACTATTCAGCCATAAAAAACAACAAGGTCCTGGCATTTGATAGAAAGTGGATGAACATGGAAGATCTAGTGCTGAGTGAATCAAGTCAGGCTATGAAAGAGAGACTTTGTATGTCTCCACTTAACATATACCAACTGTTCGCACTCTATGGTAGAGACTGAAAGACTGGAGGACATAAAAGCATTAAATATTGTTATGGACTCTGGGGACAAAGTAGGAGAGTGGGAGAGGGAAATAGTGCAGGAAGGGAAATTTGGGAAAATATGGAGAAGTAAGACATTTGTGAGATACAGATATGTTTTGTTGCCTGTTGGTCACGTGATGTATAGTAGTACCAACTGTGTGGCGTATATATCATGTTGGGTAAAATCTCTTTACAAACTAGATGATGTATACTAACTGAATGCATGAAGTTAATAAATAACACTAATACAAATATTCAAAAAGAAAAATGAGTTGTCAGAAAAGAGCAGAGATTTGCAGCTAAGGGCTAGATGAGTATACCAAGGGTGTAGAAGAGTAGGCACAAAAGACAAGTCCAGTGGGAACCAGCAGTTAGCGTAATGGCTATGTCGCTGGACTCCCATGTAGTCGACCGCGATTCGCGTCCCGGACCCGGTGGCTTAAAACTCACGCTGGGCACGTGTGCATGCGTGCCCAAGATCCCGAGAGGAGAATGGAGGAGAAGGGATTGCGGCGTGACCATCCCCCCTAGGGGGTGATTTGGAACTTTTGAAATGTGAGTTAAAATGAAAACTGTCAGTTACAGAAAGGTTGTTGGAGGGCTCTTATTCTTTTTATTTTTATTCTATTTCACATTTGCAGGAAATTTCTAGCACCCCTCACCCACTCTTCCTAAAAGACTTTTATTCATTTTGTCTTTAGGATGAAAACCAGTTCTTGCAGGTCACTGTTCTGGATCCCTCACAGATTAATGGGCACTGAGATTACAAATGGACTATTTTTGAAACTATTCCCCATTCTTCTCAACTCGAGGAAGCCAACAAGTCATAAAAACAAATATATCTTGGGACCAGCAGTTAGCGTAATGGCTATGTTGCTGGACTCCCACGTAGTCGACTGCGGTTCGAGTTCCAGACTCACTGGCTTAAACTCACGCCGGGTGCGTGTGCGTGCGTGCCCAAGATCCTGAGAGGAGAATGGAGGAGAAGGGATGGCGGCATTGCCATCTCCCCTGGGGGGTGATTTCTCACTTTCTGTCTCTCTGTCTCTCTCTCTCTGTCTGGCGAGTGCACGTGCCCTATAGCAAAAACCTCTCCAAAAAAAGGAAAAACAAAACAAAACAAAACAAAATGTATCTTCTGCAGGCTCTAGGGCCATCAATATGAGGAACAGAATTTCAGTTAAAAAAAAAAGTTCTGCTCTTTTGCAAAAAGGAGAAATAAGTGTTCCAATTGTTATGGTTAACCTGTGACCTTGAGGATTACCTTCATCTTGTACCTGGAGAAGCAAAATCCTATTTTGTTGAAATGCATGTGGACAGAAATAATCCTCCTAGATGCAATCATATAATCTTCAGATTGTTTGAAGAAGTCACTTAAAGAAATATAAAGATGACATAGGAGATAAAATACTTGGAATGTTTTGTTCTAGTTACTGTCATTGCATAACTAATCACCCTAAAATTTAGTGGAATAAACACACTCCTTATGTTCTCAAATACTGTAGGTGATGTTATTAATAGAATGGGCATATAAGGAATTACTTGTCTTGCTCCATGATGTTTGGGGTATCAGGGAGAAGACAGGCAGGCTGGCAGCTGGAATCATTTGTAGACTCCACTCACTCACCTAGCAGGTGTCGCTAGCTATCAGCTGGTGCCACAGTTCCTTTCCACAGGAGATTCTCCCTGTGATCTCTCCATATGGTCTAGTTTGGGCTTACATGTAGTGTGGTGGCTGGGTTCCAAAGATCAGTGTCCTGAAACAGGGCACTGAGCACTATTTCAAAAGTCACACAGCATTGCTTCTGCCTTACTCTATTGGTAGGATTAGTCTCAAGCTCACCCATGTTCAGTGTCACAATTCAGCCATCTTTGGAAAAATACAATATGCCAGAGATTGAGTGACTATCAAGTATATGCTATTAGATTCACTGTCTAACTTGAAAAGAAGAGAGGACATAAATATCTCTGAGAAGAGACTGGGGTAAGACCTTTTACCACTGATTTTTTAAAGGATTATTTTATTTAACTTGTTTATGTATTTATTTATTTTAATTCGAACAGAGAGGGACAGAGAGAGAGAGAGAGAAAGTGAGAAAGCAAGCGGCCAGGTCCCAAGCTTGAACCTCGGTCGACCATGTGGGAGTCCAGAGCCACCATGCCACCTGCTGGCCCCTCACCACTGATTTTTAAAATGTTTTTCTTTTTCATTCTTCTTTCTTTCCCATTCTCCTTCCTTTGTTTTTCTCTCTTTCTTTATCTTCTTTATTTTTCTATTTCTTTCTTTCTCTTTTTGCTTCCTACGGAAATGTTGCTTCAGCAAAGATCTGTCTGCATTGTATCTCAGATTTACTGTCTCATTAAAACAAGATTGTACTGTTACTACAAGCTTTCTCAAAAGGGAAAAAGGAAATGACATATGGTTAAGTTACAAACAGTTGCTGGAGGTCTTTGAGGGTTTTCAAGCATCATCCATATGAGACAAGAGACGCTATCCTATGAAGCTGTCCCCATCCCAGACAAGATACCAATGAATTTACGTAACTTGTCCTATGCATAACTTCTACCCATTTCTCTACAGATATGTACAAAGAGAATCAGGCTAAATCATACTTTCTATTTCTGTGGATTTAGATCTGGGGGAATAAGTTTGTCTCTTCTCATGTGTAGTCAGTACCATGAACTTATTTTTAGAAGCAATCAGTGGCTAAGTAAGGTTAGAGAACAAACTAAAAAGGTTAGAACCTCTAGATAAAGATAGACCAAGAGGGAAATGATTGAAATCTTGGTGTTATGAAGGCTTACAGGGCAAAGTAAAAAGAAACATGTGGACCACATTTGGGGCGTTATTTGACATAATTTCAAATTTTCATGCAGTGAATATGATATGGGAACAAATATAAGGGTAATGTTTTCTGGCTTTGCTCATATACAATACCAATAAAGGAGGTTCTAGGTTCCCCATCTACCATCTTAGGCAAGGTGACACAAAGCAAGAATAAAGCTTTTTAAAAATAAAGAGTGTCTATTTCATAAAATATCGGGACCAGCAGTTAGTGTAATGGCTATGTCGCTGGACTCCCACATAGTTGATCGCAGTTCGCGTCCCGGACCCAGTGACTTAAAACTCACGCCAGGTGCATGTGCGTGTGTGCCCAAGATCCCCAGAGGAGAATGGAGGACAGGGGATTGCGGTGTGGCCATCCCCCCCTGGGGGGTGATTTCTTGCTTTCTGTCTCTCTGTCTGTCTCTGTCTGGTGAGCACACGTGCCCCATAGCAAAAACCTCTAAAACAAACAAACAAACAAACAAATAAATAAATAATAAAATATTATCATTGATCACGACTCAATGAAGTTTGAATGGGCCAGACTTTTGTAGTTTTCAAAGTATCATACAGATAAGGCTGAACTTTATTGACCAGCTTTATTTTAGTCAGCCATTGACTGTTAGAACCTTAAAATTTTTGTCTATCAAGTCCCCACAAGTATTGGGGTTTTGCTTTATGTGTGGTTGCAGAAACAGAGGCATCCTGGGAATGGTGAGTGCTATAAGGTCATTATACCATTCAGGCTGACTTAGTAAAGGTAGAGGAGAATTTGGTCAAGGTAAAGCGAGGGAACCAAGCTTAGCAGTCTGTTTTCCTAGGAATGGATAACCTCATGCAGGCACTATGGAAACAATTTGAAAAGAAAGTAGTGGTAAAAGAATGTTGGATTAGGGCTAAAGTCCAGACCAATTCTGAGATAAATTTAGGAAATAAAAGATGACCTGGGGTCAGACTTGTGGCTAAGGGAGCCAGATCCCACATGGCAGACCATAGTTCAAATTCCATCTCCTGCAGCTTGAAGAGCACACTGAGTGCTGTGTGTGCATGCCCCAAGTCCCAACAGGATGGAGAAATGGAAAAGAAGGGATTGTGGCATGACCATCCCTTTAGGGGTTGCTTTCTGCTCTCTAGCTCTCTCTCTCTCCAGTGAACACATGTTACCAATGGCAAAAAAAAAAAATAAAAGAGAAGAAGAAGAAGAAGAAAGGAGGAGAGAAAGCAAGAGAAAGAAAAAGAGAAAAAGAGAAAAATGACCTGAGTGGATGGAATTCTGGGAAATAATGAGAAATTTGGGTAATTCAAATTTTAATACATAACAATACTCTATGTAGTAGGGTATGTCTGTACTTAATGGTAGAGACTTCTAATACTTACTCTATCCTGTTTGCCTCTCTTTTCAACTCCTAGGAGATTATTCTTGTCCTATCATCTATTTTGGAGGGCGCCATGCAACTAGTCTGGTCTATGGGCTATGGGCAGTTATGTGTGAACCTAACCATTCACTTACTAGCATATGGCCCTATGACGCTCTTTCCTCTGCTATCATTACGTAAGATGTTCCAGACAATAGAGCTTCCCCTTCTCTGGGTGCTGTGGTAAGAACAACATGGAGCAGAGAGTCCTCACTGTGGTCCTTCTGATATGAAATGGACAAGTTGCACAAACAAAAAATAACTAATTGTATTAAGCTACTGAGGTTTTGAAGCAGTTCCTTACCTCAGTGTAACTTAATCTATCCTGAATGACACAGTTCAGAGGTGCACATACTGAATGAACTATTTATTTTGTGGTCTTCAATACAATAAATACATTTATTCTCTCCCCCCCCACACCCACACACACACATATACATTTACTTTATGTTCTTCCTGGTACCAGGATACCCTACTAACTTCAGCTGCAGAAGTTCATGTCCAAAAATGCTGAAGACTCAGTCCCACTTAGGTTCTCTTAGGCCCTGAAAGTCCTCAGTAATCAAATTTCAGCTAACCTCCATTCATTATCCTTGTCTAGGGTGTCTGTCCCATGGCGCAGACTCTGCTCTGGAGTTAACTTTTCACCGCAGCACCACGGGAAGTCTTGGTTGCTAGTCTTTAGCCTCAGCTACAATTATTTAGTCCCTGCCACTGGCCTGTAGCCATGTCTGAACTGCCTATTCATTGCTTTTGTTTGTTTGTTTTTGTCTGTTTTGTTTCTATCCTTTCACCCTCGACCTCCACTACCTAAGCTAAAGATTAGAGGCAGGGGTGCCAGGCCCTGATGAGGCCAGACAACCTTCCTCCTTACATGCTTTCCCTCTGATTCACTTTTCCTCTTCTGGTGGGTTTGACCTGCCCTTTTTGTCTTGTGAGGACTTCCTCTAAGACATACTCTCTTCATCATACTTCTCATCTTTGTTGTGGGTGGTCCTGTTTCCCTTCTCAAGATATCAGGCCTCATGGATTAACCTTTATGGTACACATGATTGGGAGAAGAATTTTTTTTTAACTCAGGTTAACATTTTCAAGATAATTATGTTAGCATTTCTAAAATGTGTTCTTCCTGGAAATTCTGCTGACTACCCTAACATTGCTGGCATTTACTGGTCCACTTGGTGGAGACTCTATGTGTACTGATTAACATGAACAGAGCGACTACCCCTGGAGAAGGACCTCTTGGTTCAGGTTGATAAGTTGATCAGGGGATCTCCTTCCACTCTGTAAATCACTTTATAGAAGATATTTTTTCTGCAGCAAAATAAACTCAGAACTTAACCTCAAATGCCCATGAAAATTATACAGGAAAGATAATTCGTTCTCTTAGGTCTCCAAGCTGCCTTGTTTTCTGAACACTGAAGTTTAATTTCCTCTAGGACATGGTACCTTGCAATCATGGCTTATTCAAGACTAACAAGGATCAAATGCTAAGACTTTAATTTCTTTTTTTTTTTTTCTTTTTTGCTATAGGACGCATGCACCCGCCAGACAGACAGACAGAGACAGAGAGACAGAAAGCAAGACATCACCCTCCAGAGGGGATGGCCACACCACAATCCCTTCTCCTCCATTCTCCTCGCAGGATCTTGGGCACGCACACACACTCGCCCGGCATGAGTTTAAGCCACCGGGTCCAGGACTCGAACCACGGTTGACTATGTGGGAGTCCAGCGACATAGCCATTACGCTAACTGCTGGTCCAAGACTTTAATTTCTTAAAAACTTTC
This sequence comes from Tupaia belangeri chinensis, assembly GCF_000334495.1. Taxonomy (NCBI): domain Eukaryota; kingdom Metazoa; phylum Chordata; class Mammalia; order Scandentia; family Tupaiidae; genus Tupaia; species Tupaia belangeri. Next base: position 26,937 of record NW_006203803.1, on the reverse strand, counting down.
TCTAACCACATTTAAAAAAATCTGTACATTAAGGCCTTGGGTGGATTTTCTTACTGAAACAAATTATTTCTTTTTCATGGCATATGATGTCTAATTCTATACCTCCTTCCTGGGCCATTCACATAAATGTAGTATATGTGGGGTCACTTTAAGCCAGACTCCAGAGTCTTGCTGCTTTTAAGGCTGAGACTGGGTTGACCTGAAGACTCTTAGTTGCTCTTTATGAAAAATAATGATTTCTCAAGAGCTTTTTAATTCTTTTTTTAGTTTGGTGCTGAATATTTTTAGCCATGCATAATCTTGTATTTGTTGAACCCAAGACACTCTGTCTTTCAGCTCTTTACCAAGCAATCAAATCATACATCAGGGAAGTACCATCTGTTTTTCTCACTCTCAGCTGAAAGTTGGTGCTAAATGACAGCAGCTACATTTCTCCCTGGTGGTAGGGACAATGCAGAAGAAGCTCTTTCCTCCTCTTTAGTTAACAGAGTGATTATGGGAACATTTTTAACAAAAGTTGCCTTCCTGTAAGTTGCCTTGAAAGTGCATTTCTTTATTTCAAATCATAAAACTTTATTTATTTGTGGTCCTTAAAGTTTTATTTTATCATTTTAAATTTACATTTAATTGTTGTACATCATTTTGGGGTATAACATAGATTTTCAAAGCAGGCATAAATTCAGTTAGATTGACACTTGCTGTGGCTTCATGCCATTGCTGTGGACCTCCAGTTTCTTGCCTTATGAATTCTCTAATGTCAAAGCATGGAATTCTGCTCTGTACTTACAGGTGTGCGATTTTTGGCAATTCAAAATAGTAAATCTCCATGTGAGCCATCTTGGCCAATGGCAGAGAGAAGCAGATGGACAGATGCTTCCCTCTTTTGTCCCTGGGATGAGCCCTTCAGAGATGAAGTTCATAAAGCTCCTTGAAAAGTCCTGGTAGATCAAAACCTCTGGGTGCTCATAGGAGTGGCCAGCTCACTTACACATCCTTGTATTGGTTTTGCCTTCTTCCTGACTCTGTGCTCCTGTTCCCTAAGATCCGTTATTCCAAAATAAACGACCTGCAAGGAAATTTTTGCCCTAGATTATGCTTTGGGAAAATCTCAGACTAAGATAAAATAATAATTATCCTTCTCCTTCTTCGTTTTCTTCATTTTTTATTGCCAGAGTGTTCATGCACTCACCGGAAAGACAGAGACAGACAAATGGGGCATGGTCATGCGACAGAGAGTCCCTTCTCTTCCATTTCTCCATCCTGCTGGAATTTTGAACACACACACCTCCCCATGCATGCATATTTTTAAAACTGCTGGGATTTGAACTGTAGTCAGTGATGTCAGACCCAGCTTTCTTAACCACTGGACTATAGGGCCATCCCCCCAATTTTTCTTTAAAATAGAAGCTAGCATTTTTCCTTTTTTTTTTTTTTCACTTTTTCTCATTAAGTTGTGCCATTAGAGAGTCAAACTTACAGAGAAGCATTTGTGAATTTGATGTATGTGTGGGAGCATATGCATATATATGTCTGGGTATATATGCATTACAAAGCCCAGTTGTAGTAATTATTTGGTTATCCTTAAGAAGAGACAGAAATATGAATTATCCAAAAATTGTTTATATTTGATAATAAGATGCTCTCACTCCTGTATTTTTTGTTGTTCAAAGCTTTTATTTTTCTCTTTCTTTCTTCTTTCCTTCCTTCTTTCCTTCCTTCCTTTCTTTCTTTCTAAGAGATTTGTTGCCAGTGTGGACCAGGTGTTCACTCTGAAATATGCTATCCAGCATGTCATGGGAATTGACCAACTTAAAAAAAACTGCCCTTGGACCAGTTAACTGTAGCCAGGGGGCATTTTGATCAAAATGGTTTTTCCAGCAGCTACAATGTTGATGGAGTAGGACAGAGGACAGAAAGGGGTGATTTCCAGAAGAAAATAGGGGAAAGATGCAGGCATCTCTATGTAGTTAGAGAAAAAATTGTTCATTACATTTATCTGGAGGAATTAGACTTCTATAGTCAATAAGGTAAATTTCATATAAAATATCAAATGCTGTCTGTACTGACAATGTTAAATGAATAGTTCTTTTAGAAAAATGAGACTGTTTTAAAAATTACTAGTTCTTGGTGAAATGGATGAAGATGATGTAACTATTTAGTAAAAACATCTAGTGTTATTGAAAACCTCTCAATATCGGAATGTTGATAGTGATGAAAGTGAAGTATCAAATCATAATAATTTGACTTCATACTCACTAATAAAATGCTCCTTCAATTAAATGTAGTTTTAGTTTTACTTACTTATTTCCACGAAAGAGAGAGTGACAAAGCAAATCTAGGGCCTTTCTCAAGAAGGTCCTGTTGCGTTACCGCTGTGCCACCATTCCAGTCCCACTTGTTATTAATTGTACAAATAATATGTGAATAAGCAGTCATACTCCAGAGATATTTTGCTTGGTTTGATATTTTTAACTTTGCCACTTACTAGTTGGATGGCCTTGAAAAAATTACCTAACCCTCTTAAAATTCAGATTACTTATCTCTAAAATGGGGTAATAATTGTGGCTTTTTCATAAAGCTGTTGTGAGTATAAAATTAGGTAATACAAGCAAAGTGCTGAGGACAGTGCCTTGGATTAGGCAGCGTTCAATAAATGTTAGTAATTATTAATAGACTATTCTTTCAGCACTATGACTTACTCAAAATTATAAGTGAATGGTTAAAAATACGCTTTCTTGTATACCTCTTAGAATTTCATTGAAATGATCACTTACAAAATATGGGCTATTTATTGGTCATGCCTTGAAGATATGAGACTTATTTTGCCCTAGGCATTTGTTAAAATTTTCTCAGTTCAGAGGGACCAGCAGTTAGTGTAATGGCTATGTCGCTGGACTCCCACATAGTTGACTGCAGTTCGAGTCCCGGACCCGGTGGCTTAAACTCACACTGGGTGCGTGTGCGTGCGTGCCCAAGATCCTGAGAGGAGAATGGAGGACAAGGGATTGCAGCATGGCCATTCCCCCGGGGGGTGATTTCTCACTTTCTGTCTCTCTGTCTCTGTCTGTCTGGCGAGCGCACGCACCCTATAGCAAAAAACTCTCTCTCAAAAAAATTTTTTTTTCTCAGTTCTATTTCATAGATGTTCTAGCACTTTTTCCTTTGAGGCACATGGTCGGAATTTATGTTCCATCTATGGGAAGGTAAGTGTGGCCCTGTTACTATCCTTGGCTAGTGGTTTATAGTTGTTCTGGGTTCTTTAAGGGTTGAGGGTCTGTTTTGCTACATTCTCTTTTCCTCTACCATGACAACTGGCTGCTATCAAGATGAAGGCTTTCTAGAAGTTGGAATCTTTGATTAACAATTCACAATGATCTATAGCAAGAACGACCAAAATATTTTTTTTAAACTACTTAGATTTTTATATTTTTGATTAAAGTAGAACTTAAGTCCTTCAAATAAGGCTTCTGAAAAGGAGGCACCAGGTGTGGCTATATAATTGGGATATCAGTTTCAAAGACCATCACATTACTAAGAGTGAACACTTTAATGCAGGGTAAAAACACCTACATTCTGTGCAATGAGGCTGTTATTATTTAAAACTTTGGCATCTGTGAAAAATGTATATTAAAGTAATAAATTTCTAACTCAGCTCATTTTAAGGCTGCCATCTCTGCTTGGTAAGGCCCATCTATCATTATCTAATACTTTCGGATATTAGTATTTACAAACTATCTTTCATTATTTTGTCTAGTTTTGACTATCCATTTTATCTATCTCCTTCTCTGCTTGAATTTATGAAAACTGATTGTCTCTATCCAAAAATCCTTTCTAATGAAGTCATCTGGTTATTTTCAAACTCTATTTTGAAACCTAAGTACAGTTTATTTGTACCTTTAAAATAGCATTTCCTGTCATTTCTGGGCAAGGAATGAGTATACAGTTGTGTTAAGGACCAGACTTAAATTGGAAGGGACTTGGTTTCGTTTCAGAGTTGCTGTGCTACTCCCTCCTCACCTCCAAGTCACCAACAAAAGTCTGAATTTTTCATTTTACTTCATTTTAAAGTTTTTTCCTTTATATTTATCTAGTCAGTTCACTCACCCTTCCACATCTCTTAGTTCGGGTTCTTACCATCTCTGGCTTGTAAATTCCAAGCCTCTATGCATTTCACAGGGCATTAAAAGTCTCTGGCCTCTGACTAGTAGCATCTCCTGGACTTCATGACAACCACAAATATCTCTAACTATTCCAAACAATTTGAGTTTTGAACACCTTGTATACCCACTAAAATCTCTGGCAATTCTAGAATGCTATTAGTGATATAATTGTTTTGACGTTAAATATAAGGCAGATTCCTGTTTATCTGAAATCTAAGGTAACCTGAAAGTTCTAATAACCAATTTAGTTTTGTATGTACTGGAGAAGTCAATGTTGTATTTTCTAACTTTACTTTTATGTTTTGAGAAGGTAAACCATCAATAGATAACTTGTGATAATTGTTAATGTTGCATACAAGGCACATTATTAGGTAACCTTGAATTTAACCCACTCTTTGATCCTTCTGCACCCCACCCCAAACAAAATAAAACAAAACAAAACGGTAGCCCCTAGCCACATGTAACTATTTCTTTAGATTTAAATTAAAATTAAGTAAAGACCCAGCCTCTTTGGCACAAACAGGAGGGAACCCTTAGGTGGTGGCTAGGACCACATGAGAAACCCAGTTTTGTTTCCAGCCCTACCTAAAGAGGCCAGGCATGGTGGTACATTCATGTGGTTCTAGCTTACTGGAAGACTGGGGGCTGAAGCATTATAGTGTGGTGAGACCCTGTCAAAAATACATTTTTCTTTTCTTTTTTTTTTTTAAGAGATTTTTGCTATAGGGCGCGTGCGCTCACCAGACAGAGATAGATAGAAAGCGAGAAATCACCCCCCAGGGGGGATGGCCATGCCACAATCCCTTCTCCTCCATTCTCCTCTCGGGATCTTGGGCACGCACGCACACGCACCCAGCGTGAGTTTAAGCCACTGGGTCTGGGACGCAAACCGTGGTCAACTTGGGAGTCCAGCAACATAGCCATTACGCTAACTGCTGGTCCCCAAAAATACCTTTTTCTTTTTCTTGCTCTTGTCTCCCTACTCCAATTATGTAAAATTCAGTATTTCAATCACACTAGCCACATTTTGCTACATGCATGGCTACATGTGTGGCTAGTTGGTACTATATTGGCTAGTACAGATATAGGACAACTCCTTCAACACAGAACATCCTAACAGTGGAAACTCTACCATACTAGTCTAACAAATTATAATTAATTCAAGCTATGCCATGCAACATTTTATTTAACTCAGTTCAGTTTAAATATTTTTTTGAAATTTATTTGTATTTTGAAGACAGAATCTTGCTATCTTGCTGCTCAGCTGGAACTATTGCATGTACCACCACACCTGGCTCTCAGTGTGTTACCTAGAACAGCCTTGAGTTGATGATCCTCCTGCCTAGCTTCCCAGGTTGCTGGGATTACAGATGCACATCACTTACATGGTCTTTAGGTTGGACCGGGAATTGAACCCGAGTCTTCCATGGCATTTAAGCAGCATGCACCATCATGGCTATGCCATTCACTTCATTTTTTAATACTGAGAATGTCATTACATTCTAATTTTCTAGGAATCCAGACATGAAAACCTTTCTCCTGCCCTTTCAGGAAGGCTAAAAATTAACTGTAATCAGTAAAATATGCATTTGTCAATGAAGATATTTCTACATTTTATGAGGATGATCAGAATCTAGAAGAATTGATAGACCAAGATTTTTATATATGGAGGCCTAATGAGACCTACTTCTCTTTTCAAGAGCCTTGCAATCACAGACCTTTCCCCGTCACCCTTTCTTGTTCAAGTCTGGAACCAGTAGAATCAGAAAAAGTCATTCTGATTCAGCTCAGGCCTTTGGATTGAGAGTTCACTTGCTGAAGAAGGCCTGATTACTTCCTGATGTTAGATGAAAGAGATCATGCCTCATGGAGTATCTCTCACTTATTTTGCCCTGCTGGAACTGCACAGGTCTGCATCCTGTCCCAAAGGGCAGGACTAGACTTGAGTGGAAGAGGCACGATTAAGATCACAGGTGGGTTGATGAGAGTCCCTGATAGTTCCTCATTGTATGCTTTAATTAGTGAAGATTTTCTTATCTCTATGACTGTTTTTTCATTGCCTGTGGGGCAGCCTCACTCCCTAATTGAAGGCTCACACAGTCCCTCAGAGGCCCAACAGAGATTTATTGCTGCTTATCCAAATATCCAGATGACTTTCTCATAGACAGCCTTAACTCAACTCACAGTGACAGGTGAGAGAACTGCAGGCCAGATTCACTTTGGTTGAGGCCCTTTTACCAACCTCTAACTGTGAGAACATATTTCTCTTCAGAGAATCCATTAAATGGGTAAATGATTTCTTGTATTCGTGAATTAATAACAGTTATTACTGATGAAATACATTATCAGGCACTAGACCAAGAATTTTACATATCTATTTTACTTATTCTTCCCAATTGGAGGAAGAAGTTTCTATTGTTAGTCTTGGTCTCAGAGACATCAAGTAACCTACTGAAAACCACACAGTAACAAGCTGTAGAGCTGAGATTTGAACCCATTTACTCTGACTTCAGAGACAGTGTGTATATGAAATATGTGACTCTATGAAATGCCTGTCACCCATTTCTACTTCATTTTCTTCACAGTTCTATGCAGTAGAAAGGGCCCAACATAAAATTAAAGAAAGAGACAAAGACCCCGACACCAAAGAGGTTAAATTTCAGTACTCAACAAACCGACTTTCTTGTCCTTAGACAAGGTCATGCCTGTAACTTAATGTGACAGCTCCACTAATGTGAGAAGAAAGGACAGAACTGGAGGGGAAGCAAGAATCTGCCTGTATGAAAGATGTCTGCCAACTAGACCACTCTTGGTCAAGAGTAACAGAGGTTTGGATAATTTCTCAAAAGGTGTGTGTGTGTTGTTTGCTATACCACAGTACACACATGATAGACTGACAAAGTGAGTCATCAACTCCCTCCCTCCCTTCCCCCTTCTCCCCTCCCCCTGGGTGGGATGGCCATTGGGCAATCCCTTAGCCTCCATCCTCCTCTTGGGATTTTGGACATGCACGCACACACTCCAGTGTGTTTTTTCAAGCCACTGGGTTTGGGACTCGAATGGTGCAGTCTGCCATGTGGGATCCATCTGCTTTTGTCTCTGTGCCACCTGTTTGCACCAGGAAAGTTATTCTAAAGCTTCATTTGGGGCAAGAATAGATGAGGAATTTCATGGAGGTCCACCCGTGGGTTTGGACTTTCTGGAGGTGGAGAAGGACCTCAGGAAGTAAGTTCAAGGTGCTTCAGTAATTATTCTTTGGGCTCCTCTATTCTGAGGATCGACTTCTCAGTGCATCATCCAGTTCTTTCTAGGATGTCCACATCTGCCCCACAACACCGATTACCTCATTCTTCCTCTATTCCCCAATAATGAAAGAGACTCAATTGACAGAGCAAATACCCATCATCTCCTTTTGGGCAGTATTCCCAGCCCGAAACCCAGTCACCTGGGACTGGAGGGCAGGGCAAGGCAGGGCAGGATGGGTCGGACAGAATAAACTGGAAATCTTGGCCTCCTGAACCAGACATTCTGCAGAGTTGTTTTGTGCAGAATTGGCTGATGATTTAGAGACATCAATATTGATGTATTATTTACAGAAAGTACTGTAATTATCCACAAATGTGATTAAAATTTACTCCCATTTAGTGAGTATTTACATTTTTGGAGATTATTTCTCTATTTTCTCCAGGTTATGTAATTCAACTCAAAGTACTCCCCTCACTTTTGCAAATCGAATTTAGGTAAAGTAACATGATAAAAAATATTTTCATCCAGAAACTTCTGAAATTTAAAGTCACCAGAAACATGATGCTCTGTTTCTGACAGTCCCATTTGGGTTTCTGGTTGTGGTTTTGGGGACTTAATTTCTTATTCTTTACTATCTTCTTCACCACATAATCATTCTCACATTCTGACCATTACTGGGATTTTGTTCTGGTATATACCCTACCTAGTACGGTTCTCAGCTCTAGCTACCCAGTAGAATAACCAGGGAACTTTTTTTTTTTTTTGAGAAGTTTTTGCCATACGGTGTGTGCGCTTGCCAGAAAGACAGAGAGACAGATAGATAGAAAGTGAGAAATCACCCCCCAGGGGGATGGCCACACCGCAATCCCTTCTCTTCCATTCTCCTCTTGGGACCCTGGGTATGCACGCACATGTGCCCAACGTAAGTTTAAGCCATCAGGTCCAGGACCTGAACCACGGTTGGCTACACGGGAGTCCAGCGACATAGCCATTATGCTAACTGCTGGTCCCTAACCAGGGAACTTTTAAAAAATAATGCAGCCCATGGAACACCTCCAAAAATTCAGATTTAATTCTTCTTGGAAGGCCTGGGCACTATAGAAAAGCCCCCTGGGTGGTGGTAATGAAAAGCCAGGATCCATAACCATAGTTGTCAAAGTGTGGTCCCTGACCAGCAGCATCAGCATCATTGAGAATTTTGTTAGAAATATAAAGGTTTAGACCTCATCCCAGACCTGCTGACTTAGAAACTTCAGGGTATTGTAAGCCCATGGGTTGTTTTGATGCTCACAAGTTTCAGAACCACTGCTCTACATCGAGCTGTGTAATTCATTGCAGCTCTTCTTACACCCATATCTCAAACTTTCAGACTAAGCCTTTTGGAGGTGGCTTCTTGAATCACATTAGTCAACACAGCTGAAATGACTTCCTAAGTGCTGTGTTGGGTGTCTTATTACTTAGCAGAAGGTTAATCATTTTGATAATTTTGGCAATCTTCAGCTCATTTGTTTATGATTATTAATTACCAAATAAAACAGCTAGTCTAGTTCTCCTCTGTGGGCTCCCTTTATTATTTCTTTTTCAACGTGATTGTTTTACTAATTGTTTCAGACAATCATTTTCTCCCTGCACCTGTTCCATGACATGATAAATTGGCTAGGTACTAAGCAGCTGCTTGTTCTGTCTTGAAATGCTTTGATAAGAATTTTTGAGTATTGGGAAGAGAAGATGCAGCAATTGTTTACCAATATTTTTGATGCTAAATATTTTTATAAACACATAGAGTACAATGTGCTTCCATAGAAGCAAACACATATAATTTACTGAGGTAGATGCCTAGCCTAACATTCAGGCTTCAATGCCTCCACTATTATTGTGTCATAATTATCTTTTCTTGAGTCTGTCCCTTACTAAGTGCTGAGCTCTGGGGGTGGGGAGGGGGGTGCCTATCTTATTCTTTGCTGGCAGAGTGACTGGGCTGCTGTGTTGTAAACAGTGAACACATGTTTGGCAAATGAATAGAAAAATAAATGTGTAACAGTATCATGGAACACAGGCTGGTCATATCTAGGGCATCATATGTATATTGTGTAGGAGCCACACTATAAATACTAATTGGTAGCATAATCCAAAGATAAAAACCAGACTGGAACATTAGCATTTTTGAGTAATATAAGAGTATTAAGGAGAACAAAGGGGAGTACTGCAGGAGTTTTGAGTCGCTCTCCATAGGGAAGAGCAAATTTTCCCTGTCTTCTATGGAAGCACGGGAAGGTTCAGTACTGTTCTTCCAGTGAAGGGGGTAGTGAGCATAGTTTGGCATGACAGAGTACAAGTACAATTATTATAGTACTTCAGAAGGAATTAAAATACATTGGTGGGGGGGGAACCAGCAGTTAGCGTAATGGCTATGTCTCTGGACTCCCACGTAGTCGACCGCGGTTTGTGTCCTGGATCCGGTGGCTTAAAACTCACGCCGGGCACGTGTGCGTGCGTGCCCAAGATCCCGAGAGGAGAATGGAGGAGAAGGGATTGCGGCGTGACCATCCCCCGTGGGGGGTGATTGCTCGCTTTCTGTCTCTATGTCTCTCTCTGTCTGTCTGGCAAGCGCACGCGCCCTACTGTGAAAATCTCTCCAAAAAAAAAAAAAATACATTGGTGGGTACCGCTGGACAGCCACACAGAGGTAAAACATAATGCTTTGTGAGGCTGACCCATATGGGTTCTGAGTTCACATCCAAAGACCTCCATGAGTATGCTAGGTATGCACATGCCCAGGATCCTGGCTGGTTGAAGCTGGGGGTGGATCATGGCATTAACACCCTGTTGGAGCTGCTGTCTTCCCCCGCCCCCATTTTGCCCATGGAAGAAATAAATGAATAAACTAAAACAACATACATTGGTGGGAATGCAAAGTCCTTCTATCCCTGTGGGCTATGTGGGTAGAGTTGGGGAGTGCTGTGGGAGTGGCCACTCATTTTGTGGATATTCTCCCCAAAAGGCATCTCGTCAGTAGGTGATTTAAGTTGTGTCTTTAAGAATATTATAAAAGGGGGAACCAGCAGTTAGCATAATGGCTATGTCGCTGGACTCCCACATAGTCGACTGCGGTTCGCATCCTGGACCTGGTGGTTTAAAACCCACGCCAGGTATGTGTGCGTGCGTGCCCAAGATCTCGAGAGGAGAATGGAGGAGAAGGGATTGCGGCGTGACCATCCCCCCTGGGGGGTGATTTCTCGCTTTCTGTCTCTATGTCTCTCTGTCTGGCTGGCGAGCGCATGCGCCCTATAGCGAAAACCTCTCCAAAACAAAAAAAGAGAAAATATTATAAAAAGACACTGGAGCAGGTGAACTAAAAAGGAAACTCTCGGAAGATGGCATTGTGTCAGCCCTGGCCTCTACTGTGACTGGGTGAGGTAAGGAATGGGAAATATGGGCTGTGAGGTAGGCAGAGGTGTAGAAATGAAGCTGTCAGAAAACCAAAAGTCACCTCTGGAAGCAGGCCAACCCCATCACAGGCTTGACTTGATACAGGAGAGTAGAGTTTGAGGGGTTGGGACTGGAGCTATGATTGTGAGCTTTCTGATAATTCTCAATGAGAATCAGACAGAACTTTCTTCCTTTGTGACCCAGGCATGTGCACCATTTGACCAGATGGAATATAAAAGGGAAAGGGCTTTGAACTGAGGAGAGCAAGGAAAAAAATTTTTCCACCTATTTTTAGCCAAGGGAATCAATAACCTTTTTCTTTGATGAATTAATTGGATTTGGGGATCTACTGAGCACTCCCCTCGATTTTTCTATAGCCTCCCTTTTTCTTCTTACTTCCTCTAACTCTTCCAGTCCCCAAACCATTTACTTTTTTTTATTTCCTCTCACCCTCCCAGTTCTACTCTGTCCAAGGGCAGTCTTCCATTTCTGGTCTGTTTGTACCAGGATGAAACAGGCACAAGCAATCTATAAATATATGAAAAAGTTTATTTTCTACCTATGCTAGGACTCCTAGCACATACATACATTTTCATAATAGCCCAAAATGAAGAGTTTTTGCTTACTATGAACATACACAGGATAAGTGGCCATTAGAAGCCTTCTCCCAGCTCTTTCTGTCTCATGGTAGCTTCACCTCAGGGATTTTGCTGTTCCCCTATCTGGAGTATTCTTCCCCTCTCTTTTACTAAGGTAATGCCTACTTATCCTTTGGTTTTATGTTCAAATACAATAATTGCAATACTAAAGCAAAATGACAATGACAATATGTCAGTGTTTATTTCCCATTGTAACCTCTATTTTATTTTTCAAAAAGTGCCAGTATAGCATAATGGTTAAGAGCATGGACTCTGCCCCTCACACTCTGCCTCCCTAGCTCAGCCCCTGGCCACAGTGGGACTAGAGAAACTGATATAAGCCAAAAGGAATATGGCCACTGCCTGAGAGGCGAGTCTGCTGCACCACCTCTGCAGCCCACAGGTACCTGGTTGGGCCCACTGCCTAAATGTAGTTGGGTAGAACTGAGGAAGTGCAAGAAAATGTGGCAGAAACTTCTGGTTGACATAATTTCCATTTGGAAGTGTAAAGAGGAGCTGCTGCCTGAAGCCAGTGAGACTCTGGAGGACCTTGTCTTCCACCTCCTTTTTAGAGGAGAAGACAAGAAAAACTCCCCTCTGAAACTCCAAACCCCAGACTCCCACCATAGATTCTAGCTCAGCCCTTTCTGTCCTCCACACACATTGTGAAGAACTACAAAACTGGAATAGGGCTAATATACATCACAGGAAGGTGCATGAGCATAGAGCTTCAGAAGAAAAGGCATTCAACCCCCATCCCACCCACACTCTAAACTGGCAAGAGAGCTGCACCATTTGGTAAGCCAACTGGCAGGCTGAAGCTCTGTTTACATCAAGACTCCACAGCCTAGAAGGCACAGAGAATACAAAAAAAAAAAAAAAAAACCCACAGCCTGAAAGAAACTGAAGAATTTGATCAGTATCCCCTTTTTGGCAGGACTGGCCTACACTCTCCCTCCCATCAGACTCAAATCCAGGGGAATGGTTACCTGCCCCAACTGATGCCGCTCACAGTGCAACTCTTCTGGACTGTCTTAAACTCTAAGTGTGGACAAAGTAAAGGGGAGGGACACCTGACAGAAAGGAAGATCCCTGAGGTCCTCTCTCCAGGTGCCACTCCAGACCACCTCCTGGTCCTGGAGTTCACAATCTAGCCAATTAACTTTTAGCAGAAATCTTTTCAAAACCAGTCTCCTTGAACTCCAAGGCATTATAGGTGCCACTCTCTGATGAGGTTCTCAGAGACTTGTCTCTCATACCTTATCAATGAACTTCCTAGGGTTACATTCAGGCATGGAGAGTCACTCTGTCCCTGGGTTTCCCATGTAGGCTATGCAGGGCCTGTTTCTATTGTCTCACAGAGACTTGGTCCTGGCCCCTCTTGGATAACCTCGCCAGAGCTTCATTCAGGACTGAAGGGCTGTCTGTTGCAAAAACTTAGAGGCAGGATACATAAGCCCAACCTGGATTGAAAGGCACAGTGGACCCCTGGGACACCATGGAACACCATGCCAGGGATACATTCAGGTCAAGAGTGTTGCCTGCTGCCAAAATGAAAGGAAGGGCACAGAAAAATGGCTTTGTTCTGCAATGTGCAGCTGGTCTCTGGCCCTTCCTGGAATTCCTTGCCAGGACCATACCCAGGGCCTAAGAGCTGTTTTGTCTCTCCTTCCCCCAAGTGCCTTCCTGGGGCCACATTTAGGCCTTGAAAAGGCACCACTCTAGGCTGCTGAGGACCCGTGTTTTGGATCTCATAGATAGGTTTGCCTTTGTACATTATTGACCACCTTGTCAAGACTGTAAGTTGGTCAATAGAACCTCTCTGCTTCTAGGTCTCTCATACAGGGTATGCAAGCCTGCTTTGATATGGAAGACATGGTTGGTTTCTGGCTCTCCAATATACCAGAGGCACGCTTGGGACCCAGAGCCATTCTACCCCTGGCATTACAAATCTACTCCAAAAATTAAGAAGAAGTGAGTATTCTAACAGATGCCTAAAAATAAATGTAGAAAAAAGAAATAAGGAAAAACAAGGAAATATCTCTCTTCCAAAGTAGCATGATAACTTCTTACCAATAATGAATAAAACACAGGAAATCACAGAAATGTCAGAAAAGGACATAGGAACATTCATCATAACAAAACTCAATGAGATGCAAGAAAAAATGGACAATTTGGGGAGATCAATAAAATAATTTCATGACATGAAGGAGGAATTCCATAGCGATATAGACACACTAAAGGAGAATTGAACAGAACTTCTAGAGATGAAGAATACAATATACAATACAGGAAATCTAAATATTTCTCTCACTTTTTTTTTCTTTTAGTTTTTACTATATGGCATGTGTGTTTGCAAGAGAGAGAGAGAGAGAAAGTGAAAAATCACTCTCCAAGATGGAGAGCCATGAACAATCTTTTTCCATTCTCCTTTTGGGATTTTGGGAACACACATACACACATCTTTAAGAGAGATTTTTTACTATAGTACATGTGTGCTTATGAGAGAGACAGAAAGTGAGAAATCACCTTCTAGGGGGATTATCTTGCCATGATCTCTTCTTCTCCATTCTCCTCTTGGGGTTTTGGATATACAAACACATCGCCATGAACAATCTTTTTCCATTCTCCTTTTGGGATTTTGGGAACACACATACACACATCTTTAAGAGAGATTTTTTACTATAGTACATGTGTGCTTATGAGAGAGACAGAAAGTGAGAAATCACCTTCTAGGGGGATTATCTTGCCATGATCTCTTCTTCTCCATTCTCCTCTTGGGGTTTTGGATATAAAAACACATCTGCCCAGCATGAGTTTTAAATTGCCAGGTCTGGGACTTGAACCATGGTAACTATGTGGGAGTCCAGTGATGTAACCATTATACCATCTACTAGTTCCCACACCTGGCATAATTTTCAAGCCACTGGATCTAGAACTCAAAGCATGAAGTTGGCAATGTGGGATCCAGGTGCCTTACCCTTCGAACTACTTGGTCACAAAATCTCTCTTGTAAGTATTACAAGATTAGACCAGGCAGAAGAAAGACTCTCTGACCTTGAAGACAAAACTTCTGATTTAGTCTAAGCTGCCCCTCAAAATGAAAAAATAACCATTAAAAATGAAGACTCCATCATATTGATTAAAAAAAAAAAACAGAAAAGGACATAACAGAAAAAAAAAGAAAGAAAACTACAAACCAATATGCCTAATGAATACAAATGCAAAAATTTTCAACAAGATACTATTGAATCAAATCTAGCAGCATGTGAAAAGGTTATACATTGTAACAGGTAGGCTTTATCCCAGGGATGCAAAAATGGTTCACCATATGCAAAGAATAAATGTAGCATTACATTAACAGAAAAAAAAGATAAAAATCATATGACCATATCAATTGATACATAAAAAGCATAAGATAAAATACAAAATCATTTCATGATTATAACTCCCAGTCAAATAGTATAGAAGGACATTTCTCAACCCAATAAAAGGCATATATGACAAATCCATAGTTAATATCATATTGAATGGGGAAAAACTGCTGTCCACTAAAAACCAGAACAAAACTAGGCTGTTCATTTTCTTCTCCCCTTCTCAATATAGTATTGGAAGTCCTAGCTAACACAATCAGACAAGAGAGCAAAATAAAAGACATTCAAATAGAAAAGAAAGAATGGAAATTGTCTCTATTCACAGACAACATTATTATATATGGTACATGGGAAATCCAAAATAATCCATGAAAAATTCCCAGAAGTGATAATGAATTCAGTAAAATTGCAGAATATAAAATCAATATACAAAAATATATGGCATTTTAATACACTAACAATGAAAAGACTGAGGTAGAAGTGAATAAAGCAATCCCAATTACAGTAGCCACCAAAAACAAAACAAAAATAAAAAATCAATCAAACAAACAAAAGTTAGGTATAAGCCTAACTAAAGAGGTAAAAGGCATTTACATGAGAAACTGAAAAAATGAAAAAAAAAAAGAGCATGATGCATGATACGCAAAACTAGAAAAACATTTCACATTCTTAGTCTGGAAGAATCAACATAATTAAAATGTCAATTCTATCCAAAGAATTTACAAATTCAATGCAATCCCAGTTGATACTTGTGATACTGTTCACATAAATAGAAAAATATCATAAAATTTGTTTGTAATCATAAAAGGCCCCATATCACCAAGGTAACACTGTGCCAAAAGAACAAAGTATGAGGCATCTTTCTTACTGACCTCAAAATATATTACAAAGGTGTGGTAATCAAAACAGCATGGTGCTGGCACAAAAATAGGCATATGGAACAATGGAACAGAATAGAGAATCCAGAAATAAATCCCAAAACATATAATCAACTGATTTTTTTACAAAGGGCCCAAGGAAATCCAATGAGAAAATAATATCTGTTCAGCAAATGGTGCTGGAAGAACTGATTATCCACCTACTGAAAAAAATGAAACTGGAACCTTATCTCTTATTTTTAACAAAGTCAACTCAAAATGGATCAAAGATCTAAATATGAAACCTTCAACTATAAAATTGCTTGTGTAAAACACGGGGTAAACACTTGAAGACAATGGAGTAGGCAAAGATTTCTTAAATGAGACTCCTAAAGTGCAGGCAACAATACCAAAAATAGACAAGAATTACATAAAGCTAAATATTCCAACACAGCAAAGGAAACAATAGAGTGAAGAGACAACTCTCAGAGTGGGAGAAAATATTTGCAACTTATACTTCAGATATGGGATTGATATCCAGAATATATAAGAAATTCAAGAAGCTTAACCACAAAAAAATGAATAACCCACTTTTAAAATGAGCAACTAGGGGCTGGTAGATGGCATGGTGGTTGAGGATGCTAGACTCCCACATGGCTTACTGTGGTTGGAGTCCCAGACCTGATGGATTGCTTTCTCACACTTAGTTGGAAATACACTTTCACATCCATGTTCATTGCAATATTATTCACGATTGCTAAGACATGGAGTCTACCCAAGTGCCCAAGAACAGATGACTGGATCAAAAAAATGTAGCACATATATATTGTGGAGTATTACTCAGCCATAAGTAACAATGAGACCCTGTTATGTGATATAAAGTAGATGAACATAGAAGATTTAACGCTAAGTGAAGTAAGTCCGACTATGAAAGACAGTATATGTCCCAGCTCAATATATACCAAATGTCTGCACTCTATTACAGAAACTGAGAGATCTGAAGATATAATGGTAGGAAAGACAAGTGTGGATACCAGAAACCAGAGGGGAAGAAGATGGGTAGTGGGGGAAGAGTGGAAGAAGTACTTGACACATAAAAATGTAAAGTTGTCTATGGAAAAGATGTATATGAAAATATCCTGATTTGATGGTAATATAATGCATGTTTTTGAAAAACTATATTATGTGCTCTGGAGATGTAAAACAATTAAAATGTTTAAAAATGAGATCAACATATGGAAAAATTCTGGACACTGTTAAACAGTCAAATATCTACATAATGTTTATTCTAGAAGATGAAAGAAGAGTAAAAACATAGAAAATCTCATTCATGAAGTACTATCTGAAAATTTTCTGAATCTAGAGAGACATACAGACATCCAGATAATGGAAATACAAAAAATACCAATAGAGTCAATATAAATAGATCCTTTCCGAGGTGAATCATAGACAAAATGGCAAAAGACAAAGACTGAATTCTAAAAATGAGAGAGAGAAGCATCAAGTAACTTACAAAGGATAACTTGAAATCTCTCAACAGAAACAATGCAGGCA
The DNA here is from genome assembly GCF_000334495.1 of Tupaia belangeri chinensis. Lineage (NCBI taxonomy): Eukaryota > Metazoa > Chordata > Mammalia > Scandentia > Tupaiidae > Tupaia > Tupaia belangeri. Next base: position 9,679 of record NW_006203803.1, on the reverse strand, counting down.
AAGAAAAAGTAAAAGAAATATTTAAAATGGAAAGAAATGAAAAATCAGCCAAGAATATTATACCTGGCAAGATTATCCTTCAAATATGAAAAAGAAATAAAATCATTCCTAGAACTACAAAAACTGAAAGAGATTACTAACACTAGCCCAGATCTTCAAGAAACACTAAAGGAATAGTACATCAGGAAAATGAAAGGGAGACAAATAGAAATAAGAGAACACAAAGCAACAAAGAAATGACTATAAAATGGCAGGGGTAATTCTGCACATAGCAACGATAGCAGTAAGTGTTAATGGATTAAATTTTCTTGACTAAACAACACAGATTCATTGAATAGACTAGAAAACAAACAAACCGAAGTGTTCTATATGCTGCTTACAAGAAACACAATTCATTGATAAAGGCATAATACACAGATTAAAAATGAAGGGCTAGAAAAAGTCATCTCATGAAAACAAACAAACAAAAATCAGCTGGAGTCACAAAACTGACATAGACAAATTAGACTTTAAGACAAAGACTGAAAAGAGACAAGAAGGCCACTCAATAGAATTAAAGAGATTAATTCACCAAGATGATGTCATAATCATAAATATTTACTCAACCAACACTGGGTTACCCAAATATATAAAATAAAGACAGCTGGATCTAGAAAGATAGACTGCCACACACTAATTTGGGGGACTTCAACACTCCACTGTCACCATTGGACAGATCATCCAGAAAAACAGTAAGCAAAGAGGCACAAGAGCTAACTTATACCATAAACCAAATGAGCATGATAGACGTTCATAAAGCATTTCACCAAACAACTACATAATACACATTTTCCCTAGATTCATATGGAACATTTTTGAAGACTGACCATTTCATAGAGCACAAAACAGGTCTTTAAAAATTTAAAAGTATAGAAGCTATATCTACCACCTTTTCTAACCACAATGGAATTAAACTTGAAATCAACAACAGAAAGAACCTTTAAAAATTCCAATACATAGAAACTAAACAATTTACTCCTGAATGACTTCAAAACTACTTCAAAAAATTATACCAAAAATAGACAAGAATTACATAAAGCTAAATATTCCAACACAGCAAAGGAAACAATAGAGTGAAGAGACAACTCTCAGAGTGGGAGAAAATATTTGCAACTTATACTTCAGATATGGGATTGATATCCAGAATATATAAGAAATTCAAGAAGCTTAACCACAAAAAAATGAATAACCCACTTTTAAAATGAGCAACTAGGGGCTGGTAGATGGCATGGTGGTTGAGGATGCTAGACTCCCACATGGCTTACTGTGGTTGGAGTCCCAGACCTGATGGATTGCTTTCTCACACTTAGTTGGAAATACACTTTCACATCCATGTTCATTGCAATATTATTCACGATTGCTAAGACATGGAGTCTACCCAAGTGCCCAAGAACAGATGACTGGATCAAAAAAATGTAGCACATATATATTGTGGAGTATTACTCAGCCATAAGTAACAATGAGACCCTGTTATGTGATATAAAGTAGATGAACATAGAAGATTTAACACTAAGTGAAGTAAGCCAGACTATGAAAGACAGTATATGTCCCAGCTCAATATATACCAAATGTCTGCACTCTATTACAGAAACTGAGAGATCTGAAGATATAATGGTAGGAAAGACAAGTGTGGATACCAGAAACCAGAGGGGAAGAAGATGGGTAGTGGGGGAAGAGTGGAAGAAGTACTTGACACATAAAAATGTAAAGTTGTCTATGGAAAAGATGTATATGAAAATATCCTGATTTGATGGTAATATAATGCATGTTTTTGAAAAACTATATTATGTGCTCTGGAGATGTAAAACAATTAAAATGTTTAAAAATGAGATCAACATATGGAAAAATTCTGGACACTGTTAAACAGTCAAATATCTACATAATGTTTATTCTAGAAGATGAAAGAAGAGTAAAAACATAGAAAATCTCATTCATGAAGTACTATCTGAAAATTTTCTGAATCTAGAGAGACATACAGACATCCAGATAATGGAAATACAAAAAATACCAATAGAGTCAATATAAATAGATCCTTTCCGAGGTGAATCATAGACAAAATGGCAAAAGACAAAGACTGAATTCTAAAAATGAGAGAGAGAAGCATCAAGTAACTTACAAAGGATAACTTGAAATCTCTCAACAGAAACAATGCAGGCAAAGAAAAAGTAAAAGAAATATTTAAAATGGAAAGAAATGAAAAATCAGCCAAGAATATTATACCTGGCAAGATTATCCTTCAAATATGAAAAAGAAATAAAATCATTCCTAGAACTACAAAAACTGAAAGAGATTACTAACACTAGCCCAGATCTTCAAGAAACACTAAAGGAATAGTACATCAGGAAAATGAAAGGGAGACAAATAGAAATAAGAGAACACAAAGCAACAAAGAAATGACTATAAAATGGCAGGGGTAATTCTGCACATAGCAACGATAGCAGTAAGTGTTAATGGATTAAATTTTCTTGACTAAACAACACAGATTCATTGAATAGACTAGAAAACAAACAAACCGAAGTGTTCTATATGCTGCTTACAAGAAACACAATTCATTGATAAAGGCATAATACACAGATTAAAAATGAAGGGCTAGAAAAAGTCATCTCATGAAAACAAACAAACAAAAATCAGCTGGAGTCACAAAACTGACATAGACAAATTAGACTTTAAGACAAAGACTGAAAAGAGACAAGAAGGCCACTCAATAGAATTAAAGAGATTAATTCACCAAGATGATGTCATAATCATAAATATTTACTCAACCAACACTGGGTTACCCAAATATATAAAATAAAGACAGCTGGATCTAGAAAGATAGACTGCCACACACTAATTTGGGGGACTTCAACACTCCACTGTCACCATTGGACAGATCATCCAGAAAAACAGTAAGCAAAGAGGCACAAGAGCTAACTTATACCATAAACCAAATGAGCATGATAGACGTTCATAAAGCATTTCACCAAACAACTACATAATACACATTTTCCCTAGATTCATATGGAACATTTTTGAAGACTGACCATTTCATAGAGCACAAAACAGGTCTTTAAAAATTTAAAAGTATAGAAGCTATATCTACCACCTTTTCTAACCACAATGGAATTAAACTTGAAATCAACAACAGAAAGAACCTTTAAAAATTCCAATACATAGAAACTAAACAATTTACTCCTGAATGACTTCAAAACTACTTCAAAAAATTAAGACGGAAAGTATTGTAAAAGATTAATTGAAACCAATGTGCCACAGTTTTGCAATCCATTCATCTGTTCGGGGGCATTTGGGTTGGTTCCACATCTTAGCAATTGTGAATAGTGCTGCAATAAACATATCTGTGCAAACACTTTTCCAATGAAGAATTCTTCTGTCCTTTGGGTAGATACCAAGGAGTGGGATTGCTGGATCATACAGTAGTTCTATTTGTAGATTTTTGAGGAACCTCCAAATTGTTCTCCACTGTGGCTAGATGGGAACCTCCAAATTGTTCTCTACTGTGTCTAGATCAATTTATGTTCTGACAGCAGTGTAAGAGAGTTCTCCTTTCACCACACCCCCGCCAGCACTTACCCTTTTGTTGTTGTTGTTTGTTTGTTTTTTCATCTTAGTCATTCTGATGGGGGTTAGGTGGTTTCTCATTGTGGTTTTGATCTGCATTTCTCTTACAAGGAGGGATGTTGAGCATTTTTTCATATGCCTTTTAGCTATTCATATGTCATCTTTAGAAAGTGTTTTTTTCAACTCATTCTCCCATCTTTTAATAGGATTGATCGTCTTTTTCCGGAACAGCTACTTCAGTTCCTTGTGACTTCTGGCTATCAGTCCCTTATCTGATGTGAGAGGATAAGACAACTTAACAAATCTTAGTTAGATAAACCAAGAAAAACATAAAAAGTATCCAGATAAATAAAATAGTAATGAAACAGGCAATAGTACAATAGATATCACAGAAATACAAAAGATCATATGTGAATACTGTGAGTGACAATACCTCAGCAAATTAGAAAACCAAATGAGACAGACAAATTACTGGACATGTACAGTATCTAGATTGAACCAGGAAGAAATAGAAAGTCTGAGTAGACCAATAACCAGCAAGATTGAATTGGTAATAGTCTCCTAACAAAGAAAAGCCCAGGTCTTGATAGCTTCACTTCTGAATTCTACAAAAAATTTAAAGAAAGATTAACCCTAATTTACTTCAAACTATTTCTGAGGATCCAAAAGAAAGGAACTCTCCCAAACTCATTCTATGAAACCTCCATCATCTTGATACCCACATAGAAAAGAGCTTAACGATAAAAACATTTTTTAAATAAACTATCAATCAATAATCAGTGATGAATATAGATACAAAAATTCTCAACAAGATACTAGCAAATTGAAACCAACAGCACATTAAAAAGATTTATCCATGATCAGGTAGGCTTTATACAAGGAATGAAAGGGTGATTCAACATATGCAAAACAATAACAGATAGAGTGATAAAAATCATATGATTATATCACTTGATATAAAGAAAGCATTTGATAAAATGCAACATCCCTTTCTAATTAAGACTCCCAACAAAATAGATATAGTAGGTACAGAACATACATTTCTCAATATGATAAAAACCATACATGATAAATACATAGATAACATCATACTGAATGGGTAAATGCTGAAAGTTTTCCCACTGAAAACTGGAACAAGACAAGGCTGCCCATACTCTCCACTCCTTTTCAACACAGTACTGGAAGTTTTAACCAATACTATTTTACTCTCAGACAGGAGAGTGAACTAAAGTCATTCAAATAGATAAACAAGTAAGGTTGTCTCTATTTGCAGACAACATAATTATATACCTAGAAAAAAATTTTAAATACACAAAAAATGTTTAGAAATGATAAATTCATTAAAGTTACAGGATATAAAATCAATATACCAAAATCTATAGTGAGTTTTTAAACCAACAATGAGCAGAGTGAAGCAGAATTACAGAAAGCAATCTCATTTGCAATAGCTACACACACACACACACACACACACACACACACGCACACACAAATAACCAGGAATAAATCTAACCAAAGAAATGAAAGACTTCTACATGGAAAAATTAATTTTAAAAACTAAAAGAAAGTAAATATTATACAAAAAAACAAATAGGACATTCTTTGTTTTTAGATGGAAAGAATTAATAAAATCAAAATGTCAATTCTACCCAAATTAACATACGAATTCAATGTGATCTTGGTCAAATTACCAGTGACATTCGTCAAATAAATATAAAGACAGTCATAAATCTTTTATGGAATCATAAAAGACCTCATATTGCCAAGACAATACTGTGCAAAGAGAATGAATTTGGAGGAATTTTACTACCTGACCTCAAAATATATTTGCAAAGCTGTGATAATCAAAATAACATGATACTGGCATAAAAATAGACACATAGACATATGCCTATGGTTCAGAATAGAGAATCTTGAAATAAACCCCAAGTCATGCAGTCAAGTGATCTTTGACAAAGTGTAGAAGAAAATGCAGTGGAGAAAAGAAAGTCTTTTCAGCAAATGGTGCTGAAAGACCTGGATATCCACCCATAGAAAGATGATACTGGACTCTGATCTTTCACCATTAACAAAAATTAACTCAAAATGGATCAAAGATCCCAATACAGAGCATCAAACCATAAAACTATTTATGGAAAATACAGAGTAAACCCTTGAAGTGACTGGAGTAGGCAAACATTTCTAAAATAAAACCCCTATGAGTGCATGCAACAAACAATACCCAAAATAGACAAGTAGCATATAATCTCAAAAACTCTGCAGCAGAAGAACCAATAGAGTTATTAGACAGCCAACAAAATGGGAGAAAATATTTGGAAATAAGGTTTCAGATAAGGGACTGATAACCACACTACACAATAACTGCTGCCAGCAAATCCAGGTTAGCATCTCCACAGTTAAAGGCAGATGAGCTAAAGCACCTGGAATATATTAGTTCCAAGAGATGAGAACTCAAGCAGCTCAGCCACATTAAAAAAATAAAAAAAGGTTTTGAGATGGGTACTAAACTTGAGCTATAAAATATTGCTTTCAGGGACTAAAAATGAAAATTTTCTGCTGAAACTTCTTCAGATTCATTTCTAGAGTGGTAGGGCAACTTCTGTATTCTTCTCTCCATCTCTCTGTCTCTCTCTGTCTCCCTGTGTCTTTTAATTTTTAAAAAACTTTTTTTAAGGAAAAGTATTTCTGGGCTGTCAAGAACCTCCTTTATCTTTCTAATTCATGCCTTTCCCCTCTCACTTTTAGAAGAGACACAAACCCAGGCCCTCTGATATGGCAACTGAACTTGAGCTGTGAAATATTGCTTTTGTGTGGCATGCACATACATTGAGTGGTTTTCTATTTTGGCTTTTAAAAATTAAAATGTAAGATTGTTTCATTGTCCTTTTTTTCTTTTCTTTGTTTTTTTTATTTATTTGTCTGTTTTTAATTAATTTACATTCATTCACTGAGCATTGTCACAGCATACAAAATGTGATTTACCATCCAGAATATACTACATAGTGGCTAAATCACATATGTCAATAATTTTCCATTTCTAGGGAACCAGCAGTTAGCGTAATGGCTATGTCACTGAACTCCCACATAGTCGACCACGGTTCGCGTCCCAGACCTGGTGGCTTAAAACTCACGCCGGGCGCGTGTGCATGCGTACCCAAGATCCCGAAAGGAGAATGGAGGAAAAGGGATTGCAGCGTGACCATCCTCCCTGGGGGGTGATTTCTCGCTTTCTGTCTCTATGTCTCTGTCTGTCTGTCTGGCAAGCGCACGCACCCTATAGTGAAAACCTCTCCAAAAAAAAATAAATTAATAAAAAAATAATTTTCCATTTCTAGTTTCATATATATATATGTGGGTATATATTTTTTTCTCCCTATTTCTTACCCTTTGCCATTTCCCACCCTCCTCCCACACTGTTTTCCATTCCTTTTTCCCCTCACATTTTGTTGATTTACAAAATTTCTTAAATTTCTTGCTACTTTCAATAGCAAGCTCAGCTGATATATACATATCTATGAATACATGTTTGACTTTAGGCATGAAATTCTGAGTAGAATGACTATACTATAAAGTAGCACCTAGATGATGCTATATAGCTTACTACAATAATTAATTATGTATTTTTATTGTATTTTTTAATTTCAAGGAAAGCAGATTTAGCTTTAATAAATCAAAGAAATGCTAAGGAACTATGCTTAAAACTTAAAGTCAGGATACAGGTTGGGATTCTGTTCAAATAGGTACATGAAACTTTCAGCAGCTCAAGACAGGACAAAAATCCTTAAAACCCGAAAACAAAGCCTAGAAGAAAATCAACAATATTTTAGTCAAAAGTCATAAAATTCTATTTCACCAGTTCAGTCTCATGTACTTAATCTATCTCGTTGTGGTCCAATCTTCCTGATTATATTCTGGGGTATAAGATTCAACTCCAGACTTGTCCCCACAATTAAGTTGGCCATTTTCTTAATTGTTTTTGAACTCTTATTTCTGTGTGTCTGTATTTAGTTTTCCTTGTATAGCACTCCCTTCAGAACTTCTTGGAGAGCTGCTCTGGTGTCGGTAAATTCTTTCATGTTTTCTTTATCTGAGAATGTTCTTTTCTTCCCATATGAAAGATAATCTTGCTGAGTACAGTATTTTTAGTTTAAATTATTTTTCCCTTAACATTTTGAATATATTTTCCCATTCTTTCCTTATTCATATAGTTTCCAATGAGAGATCTCCTGTTAGTCCAATGGGATACCCTTTGTAGGTAACTTGATGTTTCTCTCTTGCCAATATTAGTATCTTGTCTTTGCCTGTAGTTTTGGTCAATCTGGATAAAATGTATCTTGGAGAAGATCTTCTTGGTTTGATTCTATTGGGGGTCCTTTGTATTTCTTGGAACTGGATCTTTGAATGCCTCTCTAGGTTTGGAAAGTTTTCTTCCAGGATTTCATGGAATAGGTTATGAGTGCCCTTATAAGTCTCTTCCCCTTTTGGGATACCAAATATCCAGATGTTTGGACATTTGATTGTATCTAGTATTTCTCATATTTTATTCTCATTTCTTGGGACAATTTTCTCAGTCTTCATGGTGGATTTTGCTAGGCCAGCAATTCTATCTTCTATTGCAGAGACGATTTTTGATATGATCTAGTCTGCTTTTAATACTTTCGAAAGAGGTTTTTGACTTCCTGTATTATAGTCTTCATCTCTAACAGGATCATTTGATTCTTCAGTCCTTTTTTTTCTTTCTTTTTTTCTATTTTTCCCTTCTATCCACTTCTTCTGTCTTCTGTCTTCTTCTTCTTCTTCTTCTTCTTCTTCTTCTTCTTCTTCTTCTTTCTTCTTCTTCTTCTTCTTCTTCTTCTTCTTCTTCTTCTTCTTCTTCTTCTTCTTTTCTTTTAACTTCATCACTTGGTTGCTCAGTCTCCACACACTGAGTATCTAGACAGGTCTAAGTGAACAGTATCCAAACATCTGAATACAATTAGGATTAGAATATTCCTCAATTCTCACTTAATCTGACACACAAAGGGTGAAAAATGGAATGGAAGAGAGATTGCAGCTCTCATTCTGCAAGCCTCCTTATGCTCAGATTGAACTTTAAGAATTAGGAAGAAATGCACAATCCATCAGATGACCAGAAATCACTGCAGGGGTAACAAGTAATATGAGAAATCAAGAAAATACCTCTCCTCCAAGACAAAAAAAAAAAAAAAAAAAAAAAACTCCCCTTTAA
>NW_006203803.1:0-385 GCF_000334495.1 Tupaia belangeri chinensis | reverse complement strand
CCAAACCTAGAGAGGCATTCAAAGATCCAGTTCCAAGAAATACAAAGGACCCCCAATAGAATCAAACCAAGAAGATCTTCTCCAAGATACATTTTATCCAGATTGACCAAAACTACAGGCAAAGACAAGATACTAAGATTGGTGAGGGTGCTCAGGCGCTCCAAGATGGCAGTCGTCATGGCTGCGGCTCCCATGGCTCTCCACGCCACACGGTCAGGACAGAGGATGCTACCTGAAGAAAAGAAAGTAATGTTAAATAAAACAGTGAAATTCATGTTTCTGGTGCTGGATGCGATCCCCAGAAAACACAGTAAACATATATACCAAGTGCTCACAAAAAGTCATTTAACTCTCAGGGGAAAGCAAGACAATACCTCTCCTCCAA
>NW_006203802.1:459937-462342 GCF_000334495.1 Tupaia belangeri chinensis | reverse complement strand
TATAAAAATGGTTTTCCTGGTGATGCTTTCTGAAGAACAGATGGCTTCTCTGAGAGGGGGAAATCATTTCCAGTTTCTTTTTTTTTTATATACAGCTAAGGACCAAGTTGTATCATATTACAATATAGACTTATTCCTAATGAGTTATTATGAGGCTTTCCTGAATTTACCTCTTTTCCACATTAAATTCTACCATCAAAGTCAATGGCTTCTTAAGAGTCCACCACATAAGAATAGAATTTGGAGCCAGTAGGTAGCATGGTGGTCAAAGGCACTGGACTCCCACATGGTTGACCATGGTTCAAGTCCCGGATCTGGAGGCTTGCTTTCTTGCTTTTTCTCTCTCTCTGTGCCTCACTCTGGTCAAATTAAAAATAACAATAAAGAAAATAATTATTTTTTAAAAAGAAACAGAGGGACCAGCAGTTAGCATAATGGCTAACTCGCTGGACTCCCATGTAATCGACTGCGGTTCAAGTCCCGGACCCGGTGGCTTAAACTCACGCTGGGCACATGTGCGTGCATGCCCAGGATCCTGAGAGGAGAATGGAGGAGAAGGGATTGCGGCGTGACCATCCCCCCGGAGGGTGATTTCTCGCTTTCTGTCTCTCTTTCTCTCTGTCTGTCTGGCAAGCGCATGCGCCCCTCTCTGTCTGTCTGGCAAGCGCATGCACCCTATACCAAAAACCTCTCCAAAAAAAAAAAAAAGAAACAGAAATTATCTTCAAAATAGTTTGTATTTCAATGAAAGAACAAAAAGTTGTATTTTTGTAAGTAAATAACCTTTAATCATACCATCATTTAGGCTTTCTCTCTGATAAAGGAGAATAGTAAAGGTTTATGAATTTCTTAAGTTGCACATAAATGAAATTTTAAATTAAAAGTTTTATCAAAAGGCATTTATTGTTGACATCAGCAGTTGGCATAACAGCTATGTCACTGGACTCCCCTGTAGTAGACCATGTTTAGTCGACCATGTTTCAAGTCCTGGACCCGGTGGCTTAAACTCACGCTGGGCATGTGTGCATGCGTGCCCAAGATCCTGAGAGGAGAATGGAGAAGGGATTGCAGCATGGCCATCCCCCCAGGTGGTGATTTCTCGCTTTCTGTCTCTCTGGCTCTCTCTGTCTTTCTGGCAAGCACATGAGCCTATAGCAAAAATCTTAAAAAAAAAAAAAAAACAGAAAAAAAGAGACATTTATTATCATATTCTAGAGCCTTGATTAATGCTCAGAACCACCTGTAGTGCATAAACATAAAGATGACTGTTTTGGGCCATTACTAATACACTTTTTTTTAAAAGTATTTATTTTTTTTAATCCTGAAAAGTAGACTGTAAAACAGCTCCTGGAAGAATTTACAACCAACTGCAGGAGGGGGTGGGAAATTGAAAGGCTGGAGCAGGGTTAGGATGAGTGGACAGGAAGGGTCCTCCTCCTCAGTCACTGTAGCCTTGCTGTTTGACCAAGGGGGTGTGGGGAAATCTATCATCAAAAGGAAGAATAATGGAGGGGGACAAACAGAAACTAAAAGGTCTTTGTTGCCTGTTTGAATCCAGAGAAAAATACCTGGCCCTGTGTGGGGGAAAGAAGCCCCTCAGAGGGGGAGGCAATGGGCTGGAGGGAGGCAGCCCTGGGATGACCCCGACCCCAGCACCACAGGACCCAGTGGGGGTAGAGGAGGAGGCCAAGGCAGGCGCTGGTGGAGGAAGCCGGCAGGGGCCTCTAGGACACACTGGCTACTGTGTGCTTGTGCCACCCTGTGTGTTCCTGGAGTAGCTCCCGTAGTCGTAGTTCCTGTAGCATGGTGGCCACTGGCCCTGGTTCTGATAGTACTGGTTCCACTGCTGGGCATACTGCTGATACTGGTATAGCCGGGCTGAGGGTAGGTCCGTGCGGTGGGTGGTGGCGGTGGGGTATGAGGGGCTGGACTGTAGCCCCGTAGCTCCCATAGCTGTAGGCAGGTGGAGGCGGAGGTGGTGGGGCTGTATAGTCCTGGCTGTAAGCTCCCTGGTTGTACGGTAGCTGGCTGTAACTCGGCTGTGGAGGGCTATAGCTGCTGACAGTGGGGGTGCTGGTACTGGCGCTCGAGCCAAGGATGCTGCTGTTCTTGGCGTAGCTGCTGGCTCTCGGGGGGTTACAAGCAGGGCTGTAGCTGGGTGGCGGTGGTGGCTGCTGTGGTGGTGGCTCTTGCTGGGGAGCTCAGCTGTAGCTGTCTCAGTTGAGCTGCTATTATCTTAGCTGTTGTTACCCCAACGGTTCTGGTTGTAGCCACCAGCTCCACTGTGGTTGAAGCCTCCTCAGTAGTTGCCTCCTCCACTGTTGCCTCCCCCTGGTTCTGGAAGCCTCCTTGGTTGCCTCCAGGAGGTCCTCGGTTGTCATAACACTGGAAACTGCCACCCCCCC
>NW_006203802.1:453804-459885 GCF_000334495.1 Tupaia belangeri chinensis | reverse complement strand
CTTTTCTGGGGGTGGCCCAGCTTTGCGGCCTTCCTCGTTGTACTGCCTCACCAGCATGTCTGCTTCCTCTCGCTGCAGCTCGATGAACCGAACCTCATCCAGGAAGTCCCCAACATCTGGCAACATGAAGTTGACTTTCATTTCCAAGACTGCATGACCTGGGACGTCCTTCCCTTCCTCATCGGTTCGCTTTATTGTTCGGTCTTTCAGGTCCTCCTCAGTGGGACAAATTACAACGGCTTTGGGCAGGAAGCCTTCAAACCATCTCATTTTTCGTCTCAGAGCCAACCCATAAACGTTAATCTGATCTAGGATATAGTTGCGCTTCTTGCGGGTTGCAATCTGGATGAGGCGGTTGAGGCACTGAGTGGCCTGTTGGATCAGAACATCCCAGTGCCAGCATAGTTGTGCTGCCGGCATAGACCCATCACCCGCATCTTATCCACGATGGCATTGGTACCCAGGATGTTATACTTCTTGGAAGATTGGAGGCTGCATGTCTGATGGCCCACATGGTCTTGCCAGCATCAGGCAGGCCCACCATCATCAGAATCTCACACTCTGCCTTGCTCTTTGGTCCGACGGTGCTTCAGATCTGCTGGCTAAGGGGAAGGTGCTGGATGAAAGTAAACCCTGGGAGGATAGAACAACAGGGCTCTGTCCTCTGCCCAAAGTTGAACTCCACTGCACAATTCTTCACCAAGACGTGAGGATAGAGGTCCTGACCCCCTCAGGCTTCCTTATGAATTCGGAAAGCAATGCCCATCCATTTCCCATTCTTGGTAAAGGAAAGTTTCACATCATTTCCACATTCAAAGTCTGCAAAGCAGCCAGTCACATGGTTCTCCGCAAATTTGTCTCTGTAGTTTTCAAATCGGCTATTGGTGGACATCTTCCCAGTGCCTCCATAGCCATAGGGGAAAGGCTCTTCACCTAGTTGGGTGCTGCAAGGGTCCAGGGACCAGCCAATACGGACAACGTGGGGGTCAGGCTCAGTAGATGGAAGGTGTTTCATGGAGATTTCTTCATTGATCTTCATCTCGAAGCACACACAGCCCCTTCTGATGCCATGGCTGGCACGGTCTCCTGACCACAGGTATTAAAGCCCTCAATTGTGAGTGGATAGCCGCTACTCTGGTCTCGGGCCACCTTGAAGTGGAGGTTGCAGTTATATGTTTTGATGGCAACAAGAGTGTCATCAAAGTCATTTTCATCTTCTCCAGCAGGAGGCTGAGGAGAGCGGCTCTTCCTATCCTCTGGAAGCTCAAAGTATCCCCGTCCCCGGTTTTCTTCATAAGGCCTCTTGCGACTCTGGAATTGCTGTCTGTCTGGCTTGAGTTAAGAAGTGTCAGAGGGAGGAAGCTAGAAGGTGCTTCTGACTTCATCTCTGTCTTCACTTCTGCTGGGCGATAGGCCTGCTGCTACTGCTCCATGTCCAGTGGTCTCCTCTCACAGCCTGATTCGTTTTCTTGCTTGATGAGCTGGGTTTCATAGAACTGGTTTTGCCTGGCAGTGTTGTCCATGGCATCCTTGTTGTTGTGCCCAGGTTGCCCCAGCTTGTCCTCTGCCTCGAGCACCCTCTTGTCTTCAGGCTCCTCGGCCTCCAACGCCTCCTGCAGCCGCTTAGCAAATTCCGCCTTGAGGCCGCAAGTGTCCAGGCCATGTCTCTGCAGCTCCTTGCGAAGTTTGTTCACCTTCAGACAGTGCACATCCATGGCCCAGGGCCCCCGGGGTGGCCCCCGAGCCCGGCTAGGCCACCCAGGGCTCTGTCCCCCTTAAACCTTTCCTGTCAGGAGGCAAAGGGGGAAGGAAAGGGGGGCTACTAATACACTTCTAAGAACATCTTATACTTGTGTTTTGGAGCACATATCTGTCCATCTCTGTAGAGTGTATATCTGAGAATAGAGTTGCTAAGTCATGGGCTACATATCAACCTTAGAAATTACCAAAGAGATTTTAGACTGGTTGTGCAAGTGGACACTCCCACCAGCAGTGTATATAAGAAGTCTCATTGTTCCATATCTAATACTATTGCTGGGTATTTTTTTTTAATATTTATTTTATTTTATTTTATTTATTCATTTATTTATTTGTTCATTTGACCAGAGAGAGACAGAGGTTGAGAGTGAGAGAGAGAGGAAGTGAGAAAGCAAGTCACCAGAGTCAGGACTCAAACCCTGGTCAGCCATGTGGGAGTGTCCAGTGCCTTAACCACCACACCACCTGCTGGTCCCCGCTGGGTATTTTTTTTTATTGTTAACCATTCTGATGTTTTAATTCTTATTTCCTAAACTACTAATGAGATTGAGTGTGTATGTGTGTGTGTGTGTGTGTGTGTGTGTGTATGTGTATATATATATATATATACAATTGTGTATATATATAATTGCTAGAGGGCAAGTGTCCTTTCCAGGCAGACTGAGAGAGACAGAGACAGAAGAGAAAGCACCCCCAATGGGACACTGAAACACCACTAATCCCTTCTCTATTTCTCCATCCTCAGGATTTTGGACATGCACAGAGGCACACTCAGGGTGTTTTACAGGCTGTCAGGTTTGGAATTCAATCTGCGCTCACCCACAAGGATCAGACTTCCTATTAGGCTACAGGGCTGGCCCTCAAGTGTTCTTTTAAATTGAGTTCATTTTTATTTACTTATTAATATGCAAGATGTAAGTGTGTGTATATATTTTTGATCCCTCTTCCCTAGCATACAAGTCCTTTGTTTTTATATATATATATGTATATACATATATGTATATATGAGAGAATATTTTCCTTCACATATCATTTTCTTAATGGTGACTTTTGTTGAACAGATGTTCTAATTTTAATATATTTTGGTTTATCAGTTGTTAACCACCTACGTGCCCATCAACAGTAAAATGGATGAATAAAATGTAGTTTATTCACACCATGAAATACTATGTAGCAAAGAAAATAAACAAATTACGACTGCTTGTTTTGCACCATTGTAAATATTCTTGTGTTTTGGGGCACATACCTATCCATCTCTGTGAAGTATGGATCTGAGAACAGAATTGTTAAATCTAATTTACAATATAAACAACAATATGGATGAATCTCATATAATGTTGAGGGAAATAAGCTAAAGACAAGAATATATATTCCTGTAACTTTTCTTTTTCCAGTTTAAAAGGAACAAAACTGGGACCAGCAGTTAGCGTAATGACTATGTCGCTGGACTCCCATGTAGTCGACTGCGGTTCACATCCCGGACCCAGTGGCTTAAAACTCACACCGGGCGCGTGTGCGTGCGTGCCCAAGATCCCGAGAGGAGAATGGAGGAGAAGGGATTGTGGCGTGGCCATCCCCCCCGGGGGGGTGATTTCTCGCTTTCTGTCTCTCTGTCTCTGTCTGTCTGTCTGGCGAGCGCATGCGCCCTATAGCAAAAACCTCTACGGAAAAAAAAAAACAACCTAATACATAAGGTTAAAGGTCAGGATGTTGACAGCTTTCACCAGGCTGCAATGGCTGAAAGAGGGTACAGATGGCGATCTTGAGCCACCAGTGATAATCTATTTCTGAATCTGGGTGCTGGTTACTTGAGTTTGTTCAGATTATGGACATCTAGTTTCACATTTATGATATGACATATTCAAAAACAGTTAACAGAAATAGAGGTGCTTTCTGCCTGAACCCTAATGCCTGGCATCCATAGTTTCTAGTAATTCAGATGGGCAGACAAGGCTGTGGACATCCAATCAATAAATACTGTGACTATAAATATCTGTGCAAATATAAGAGGTACTGGAGACCCCTTTTTTTGGAAAACGTCTGTAGTTTATTGGATACAGTAAAGTGTGGGATCATGGAGTTTTTTGTTGTATTTTTCCTTTATCCTTGCCATTTGTAGTCAAGGGAGAAGCTGTGAGGGACTGAGCAAATAAACATGGTCTCGATGACACTGGCTTTTTCCTGTCTTAAGCTACTCCAGTTCATTCCACTCTACAGGCAAGCATCCTCCTGTGACCAGAGGCAGAGGCGCAGTGATGATAAACACCTCCCAGGAGGGCAGAGTCTGAAGTTTATGCAGTTCTACAAATTACCAGAGCAGAAAGTGGTCCTGAACAGCAGGAGACAGAGGCCGCAGGAGACAGAGGCCGCAGACGCTGCCAGCCACACCTTTTTCCTCAGCTTTCTCTCTGCCTTCTCTTGACCTGTTGTCTGGTCATTTGAATGCAGGCTAGACATGTCATCATTTCTTACAAGGACCTAAGAAAAAGTTCAGGGACTCTGACACTGCTGGGCAGATTCTAGTTTAGACTAGAGGCTGGAAGTGGGGGAGGAGACATCAGAGAGGGGGATGAAGTGTTCACACTGTATTTGTGAGCCAGGAAAGAAACATGCCTCTGGATGATGGAGGCATGTTTTTCAGAGATATACAAAAAGCTGCTATTCATAGCCATTTGTTGGTTGCCTGTTTTTTTTCCCACTGTAAATAAAAGCATTTCTGCATCTATTTACATCTTTTGGGAAAAGCATAATTATTATTATTAATATTTCCTTCTGCATCTTATTTCTTCCCACTCCCTTAAACTATTAGTTGTTTTCAAATACAAAATTCTATGCAGCTCAAAATGAGAACTTTCACTCCATACATGGAATGCATTGTATTAATGAATGATGAGGCAAGCTGCAGGAGCCCGAACTGTAGAAGGCTCTTAGCACATGACAGCAGAGTTCCTGAAGCTTTGCTTTTTTTTTTTTTTTAAAAGAGTTTTTGCCTTAAAGTGTGTGTGCTTGCTGGAGAGAGAGGTAGACACAGTGAGGAGGAAAGTGAGAAATCACACCATCAATGGAATGGCCACGCTGCAATCCCTTCTCCATTCTTCTCCCTGGATCGTGGGCATGCATGCATCCACAGCTGGTGTGATTTTCAGGTCACCACATTTGGGACATGAACTCCAGTCGACTACGTTGGAGTCCAGCAATGTAGCCATTACACCATCTGCTGGGCAATCAACACTGTAATCCCCTGCTTCAAACCCTCCAAAGGCTTCTTACCGTGCTTAGCAAATAGTCCAAACTACTTATCTCAGCAGACAAAGCCCTCACTGAGCTCATTCCTATTTACTCTCTGACCTCATATGCTCCAATAACTTCGATAGTCTCTAGCCACATATGGTTATCGAGTATGTGATATGTGGCTAGTGTAATTGAAAAGCTAAGCTTTAAGTTTAATTTATGTTCATTCAGATAGCCATATGTGGCAGTGGCTACAACCTTGTACAGCACAGATCTAGAGCATCTCCATCATCTCAGGAAGTTCTAAGAGCAGCACTGTTGACCTAGGGTTCGCCTCTGCTTTCTCTTGCCTACTGTGCTTTGGCATCACTGATTGGCTTTCGGCTCCTCATTCACATTAAGCTCCTTCTCCTGAGGGTTTTTGTATAGACTGCTGGGTATAAACTTTGGTATTTATTGATCTTCATATGACAGGCTTATCTAGCTTCAATCTCACCTCCTAGGTAAGGCCTTTCCTACCCAAATTCAAGTCTCCCTATTTTATTACCTTCCAAGCATTTCTGGCTATGCAAATATTTTCATTTATTTATTTATTTATTTTGGAGAGGTTTTTTTTTGCTATAGGGCGCGTGCGCTTGCCAGACAGGCAGAGAGAGACAGAGACAGAAAGCGAGAAATCACCCCCCCAAGGGGGATGGTCACACCACAATCCCTTCTCCTCCATTCTCCTCTCGGGATCTTGGGCATGCACGCACATGTGCCCGGCATGAGTTTTAAGCCACCGGGTCCGGTACGCAAACCACGGTCGACTACGTGGGAGTCCAGTGACATAGCCACTACGCTAACTGCTGGTTCCCTATGCAAATATTTTTATATGGGTTATTTATTTGTTTATTGCCTGTACCCCATTTTGGTAAATTACTTCCCCAAGGGCAGGAACTTTAACTCTCGAGTGTAGGTGCAAGACTTAAGACTTAAGCTTGGAGAGGCAGAATTTCTACTTTTCTGGAATTAGCAGGAAGTGAGAATAGGTGTTTTTCTTTCTTTTTTTTTTTTTGGAGAGGTTTTTTTTTTTTTTTGCTAAAGGGGGCG
>NW_006203802.1:428595-453096 GCF_000334495.1 Tupaia belangeri chinensis | reverse complement strand
TTTTTTGCTATAGGGCGCGTGCGCTCGCCAGACAGACAGACAGAGACAGAGAGACAGAAAGCGAGAAATCACCCCCAGGGGGGATGTTCACACCACAATCCCTTCTCCTCCATTCTCCTCTCGGGATCTTGGGCACGCACGCACACGCGCCCAGCGTGAGTTTTAAGCCACTGGGTCCAGGACGCAAACCGCGGTCGACTACATTGGGAGTACAGTGACATAACCATTATGCTAACTGCTGGTTCCCCATAGGTGTTTTTCTTGAAAGGAAAAAAGATGCATCAAACATCATACCTCAGGATCTCTATTTTCTTTAAATAATAACAGGCAAGATTGTCTGCTGAATGTGAGCCTGCTGGAATAATGATTTGTGATTCTGGGAAACCCAAGAAGGCACTAAAAAGGATTTAACTACTGTAACTAAAGGAACCACTTAGCATCACTGAGTATCCAGAAGGAAATGAAGGTTTAAATGGTTTATCGTCCAATCAGTGCTGTGGTTCTATCCAGTAAGATGTGCTTATCACATTTAAGTCTTATCTCCATGGAGGTATATGGTAAAGTATCCCCACTTTACAGGTGATTAAACTGAAAGGCAGAGAGGTTAAGTAACCAGTTCATGCATCTAGTAAATGTGAGGACCTAGACTTTGAACCTGACATTGAGGACCCAGAGCCAGCACTCTCAGCCATATTGTCACACTGCCTCCTTCCTCATTAGCGAGACGTACAGAGTAGCTGTCCCATAAAAAATGTGGTAAATGAATGCTCATTGCAGAGCTCTGGAGCTGTCAAATTGGTAATCCAGATATAAAGAACAAGATGAAATAGGTAACTTAGTAATATTTACATAAATTTTCACATATTAGAAGTTTTACGTGTGCAATAATACACATTATGCAGAACACATACAAAAAGCCAGGTATTAAATACTTAAGAATGGTTACATGTGGGGGTTGGGGATAAGCAGGAATAGATAAAGCAGGAGAGGGGCCTTGCATGGACACATAATAACAATGGGCCATGAACTGAGAAGTAGGATTGATTCAGGCCTCTGCACCTGAGGTCTTAGCAGCTGAGCCCATCCCTCATGGGAATCAAGTTCAGATGTGTCCCTCCTTCCCCACAGAGGTCTCTCAGAATTCTAACCTTCCAGGGCTTGGTGTAGGATGAGATTTATTTAGCGTATGGGAAAATGCTTACAAGTATTTTATAATGATTTTTCACTGTTACTAGCATTTATCACACAAAAATATATGAATACTTAGCAATTTTAGGTGAAGCTAGTGCCAAACATGGGCCTTCCAACAAAAACTCTATAAATAAGCCCAGCCTAAGAGGTGCAGGTAGTTGGAACACTACTACATGATGCTAGAGGCCACGTGGAGGGACTCTGTGTCCATGTGAGTACATCCATCGTCCTGGCTAGCTGCAAGGCTGAAGGGAGGAGGGCAGTGTCCAGGGTACCTCTCTAAATAAATAAATAAACTTTAAAAAGCCTCCCAAATAGAAATGTTATATTCACAGTTCATATCCTTAGAAAATACTTTTAAATACATCTTTTTATAGACACTCCCTAATTACCATAACTCAACACAATTTTTCTTTCAACTTTACAATAGTATAAAGGCCATGCACATTCAGTAGAAATTGTACCTCTAGTACCCACACAAACATTCTGTTTTTTACTTTCAAATAGTATTATAAATTATTATATGAGCTAGTCAACATTTTATTATACAATAGGCTTTGAGTTAGATGGTTTCGCCTAACTGTAGGACGTGTTCTGAGCACTTTTAAGGCATGCTAGTCTAGGTTAAGCTATGATGTTTGGTAGCGGTAAAGGAAAAAACTTCAAGCAAATTAAATTTAGCAGAGTTTAGGTGAACAGAGAATAATTTGGGAATCAAGCAATCCCCAGAACTGATTCTGAAGAACTCTTGAGTTGCTGTGTGGCCTAATACTTACAGACCGAAAATGGAAGTGAGACAGAGAAACAGCTGGATTGGTTACAGCTTGGTGTGTGAATGACTAGGGCAGGACTGCTGTGATTGGCTATGACTCAGTTAATTGTTGTGGAAACAGACTCCTAAGTTAGGTGGCTCTTTACAAGAACTCAAGTATATGTGTATGGACACAGGTTGACATTGTTTGGCTTAACATTCGGTTAGGTGTATTAAATGCTTTTTCAATTTATGATATTTCAAATTTATGGTGAGTTTATTTGTATGTATCCTCATCATAATTCAAGGTTCATCTCTATTAAGAATCCATAATCCTGCATTATGGCCCAGATAACTGTACGGTGTGTGTGTGTGTGTGTGTGTGTGTGTGTTTATTGCTGTTGTCACATTTTTAAAAACATTTTTCTTGCCATATAATTCATCTCCCAACCATCATTGTTTGGCTTAACATTCGGTTAGGTGTATTAAATGCTTTTTCAATTTATGATATTTCAAATTTATGGTGAGTTTATTTGTATGTATCCTCATCATAATTCAAGGTTCATCTCTATTAAGAATCCATAATCCTGCATTATGGCCCAGATAACTGTACGGTGTGTGTGTGTGTGTGTGTGTGTGTGTGTGTGTGTGTGTGTTTATTGCTGTTGTCACATTTTTAAAAACAATTTTACTGACATATAATTCATATACCATACAATTCATCCATTCAAATGTACAAATTAGTTGGTTTTTAGTATATTCACAGAATTATGCAACCATCACTAGTTTAATTTAAACACATTTTCAGCGCTCCAGAAAAGAAATCCATACAAATGAGCAGTTCTCCCCATCCCATCCCCAGCGCCAGGCAACCACTAATCTGCTTTCTGTCTCTTTGGATTAGCCTAGTCTGGATATTACACGTAAATGAAATCATACAACATGTGATCTTGTGTAACTGGCTTCTTTCACTTAGCGTAATATTTTCAGGTTCTTCTATGTTGTAGCCTGTTAGCCCTTCATTGGTTTTTATGGCTGAACAATTTTCCAGTGTAAGGAGACTCCAAATTTTGTTTAACCGTTCATCGGGTGATGGATATTTAGATTATTTTCACTTTTTAACTATTATAAATAACACTACCATGAACATTATATGTAAGCTTTTGTTTAGATGTGTGCCTTTGTTTCTCTTGGTTACATACCTAGAAGTGTCATGAGCAGTTTTTAGGTCAAGAGGCAATTGTATCTGAAAATTTTTGTGGAGCTTCGACATCGGGATATTTAAAAGTGCCCGTGTACATTCTAAAGGGTAACTGATTAATGTTCTTATCATGAATACTGCAAACATATGGATTAATATGGCTAACAATTAGAAGGCATATAGAAAAAAATGATTACGATTGGCTTAAGATTTTGGGTAATTTTTGGAACTTTTTATTTTTTGTGAAATAAATTTAGAATGTAAATGATACATTTTGTGAACTCATGGTTTTTGGAAGGATAAAACTCTTTGAATGGAGACTAGATAATGAAGATGAGGAGTGGGTTGGGAGGGAAGTGGGAGACCATGAGGCTAGGAAATGAACCCAAGGGAGAGGTGGCCAAAGAAATCAGCTGAACAGGTTTCCTCATTCTCCCAGCATCAGCTGAGCACCCTTCTCTGGAGAATTGGGGAGAATGTGGACCCCAATAGGCAAAGCTTACCCTAATCCATTCAGCGGAGAAGTATGGATTGCTAGGAGGTGCAGGACAGCAACTTTCTCTTCTAGCTCTAGGGTAAGGGAAGAAGAGAGAGCATCCTCATTTATATGTGATCAGTGTGTCCAGGAGACTTATAGCCAGAAAGAAAATGAGGCCCTGAAGGACAAGACCCTGGCTTCCTGACTCCTCAGGCTGTCTCTCAAAAGGCCAAACCCTGACACAGGCTATTAATGAGTTACTTTAAAACTTTATGAAAAGAGAGTTTCCTTCATTTTTACTTTCTTTTATATTTATATTTATTTTTTTCTTTGGAGAGGGGAGACTTTTGCTTTAGGGTATACCACAGGTATACCTGTGCTAAGTGGAGAGATAGAAAGTGAGAAATCACCCCCCCTCCCCAGGGGGGACGGCCATGCTACAATCCCTGCTCCTCCATTCTCCTCTTGGAATTATGGGTACATACACACACTTGCTTGGTGTGAGTTTCAAACTGATGGTGTCAATACTTCAACTTCAGTGGCCACATGGAAGTCTATCACCTTAACCACTACAGCACCTGCTGGCCACTTGTCTTTCTAAGACAATGACTTATCATCATGGTTATTATTTCCCTTTTGTAGCTCTCTCCTTAACTGTACTTTGTGAATGACATAGTTTACCTCTTTAAGTAACAGACTACATAGCACAATTAAAAGTACATGCTACAGAGACAGGCTTCCCGGTACACGTGTTGCCTTTTCCATGTACTGACTGTGCAACGTTTGGGGTTTACTTAATCTCCATTCCTCATCTATAAAAATGCTATGATTGCAATAGTGATAGTACCTCTTCAGGATTATTGTGAAAATTAAATTAGTTAATACTTGTGAAGTTCATTGGATGGTACCTACCACAGTCCATGTAATTTTGTGTGTTCATTTTTATGATCCTACTACCAATATTCCATAATGGTTGACACATAGTTGGTGCTCGATGAATATCTGCTATTTTTATTTATTTATGTCATTTCATTTTATGCCAAAGAAAGTGGAATAAGCCAGTTCTTCCCATTTGTTTTCTAAGAAACTAATCCCCCCTTCTGAGATGCACCTGTAGCACTTAAAACAGTAGATCTGAGAACCTTGGAATACGGTACTTGTGCTCAGAGTTACAGTTCTCACATAGTTGCAAGCTCTTCTTCACCTTTTATAGCCAGAAAGTACAGGGACCAGACATAAACCTTGACTATATTCAATGCAACAATTTATTGGCATTTAATTGCTAATCATTCTTTTCTTTTAAAAGGGAAAGAAAAAATAAAAGTTAGCTAGAATCTGAGGACATCGAGTTTTACGCGCAGTTTTATAGTTACTGATAACTAGTTGTATGACCTTTGACCATACAGCTACCCTCATTTTGTGTCCTTTGTTTTGTTTGTATCCTCCTATTGTTCCTTAAGGCCAAATGTTTGACTTCATGTCAGCACCATAACGTTCGATAAAGCAATACATTTAAAAAGGTAAAGAGTCATAGTATGTAGGACCAAATAAATCATGTAGCAGAGATTCGTTTATTCATTGCTTTATTCTTCGGTTCAAATATCATTTGCTAAATATCCAGTCGGTACAGAGAACAAGACTAGTCTGGTTATACACATAAATGCACATAACCAAAAACTAAAACAAATTAGTTGGATTCCTTGTGTAGCTAAAAAGGCAAATACCTTGAATACAAAGTAATTAATAAAAGTGATAGGAAAGTGATAGAAATGTTAAATTGTTTACTGCTGTCAGTAATATCCCTTTTTCCCTTCTCTAAATAAAGTAATCAATATTAACTTGCCTCAGGGTATTTGTTAACAGCTTTAGTTGGTCAAAGTGTAAGGTTGCCAGGCATCTCAAAGCTAATCCCTATGCACAATGGAACTAGAATTCTGAATTCTGTAGGGAGGGAGAATACCTCCAAGAGTTCAGAGTGCAGATGATAAACCCTGGAAGGAGATAAGGAATGAGACTTTAGAATTTCTATGCAGGCTCCTGGTGGAGCTGAGGGTGGAGTGGAGAATGAACACTGGGAGTTCTGGGGTAGCAGAAACTCTCTTTGCCTTGCATCATCTCAGAGAGTACCAAGACTTCAGACGGTAGTGGCCAATTTATTAATATTCTAGAGTGCCTGAACACTATTCCAGTTTCTGGGTCTAAATTTGGTACAAAAAATACAAAACTATCTGCTTTAAAAGAATCACATTGGCTACGACAATGACCATCATTGCTTTAGGAAAAGAGGCTTCTTCTAGGACCATGTGGGCTCCCCAAGAATACAGAAGAGGAACAGCCAACAAAATAATATCTTTGCTGGAACATCCCAATTTTCTTTCTTTCAAAAGAAATTTAATTCAATTTAGCAGTACAAGGTACTGTGATATTTTGCAGTACAATTCCAAAAATAAACATACATTGATACTAGAAGTATGAGCAAAATTTTGTTTTAGGAGAGAGATTAATCAAGTAACTGAAGGGGCCAGGGAAGGCTTTGTAGAACAGATGAAATCTGAGCTACATCTTGAAAGATAATAATAAAAATAGCTACAATTTACAGAGCAACTGATATATTTCAGGTGCGTTAAAAACAAATTTAGACAAATCAAAATTCAACCGAGTTTATTTAAACAAATTTAAATTGGGCAGCCTCCAGGAAAATGGCTTCCAAGAGACTGCATGGTTTACAGGGAATGTATGTAGGATGAACAGAAAAGTGACATGTGCATGCAATAAAAAATAGAAAGTGTGGTACAAACGAACAGGAGTGAGATAGAGAGATCAGTGTTTACAGGTGGAGAGCAGGCTGTACAAACAGCTTTAAAGGTGGGCTTTCTGTGACTGACTGAAATGTGTCTAGTGTGATTGGCTTTAACTTAGTAACCCAGCTCGAAAATATTAAACAAACAAACAAACAAACAAAACAGCCTAATAGGTATGATTTTGGCTTATCCAGAGGGATCCAAATGTGGGAGTACATCAGCCATTGTAGGCCAGAATAGTTTAACAGGTAGTTTATATTTTTTCTTCCTAGTAAATATACTAACATTGTAAAAATAGGCATGTTTTTTATCCTCATCTATCAGTTGAGAAGCCATGGCTAAAAAAAAGTAAAGTAATTTGTCAAACATCACATAGCTAGGGCATAACTAAACTCAGTGATTGAGATGAAATTCAAATCCAGGAACAAATCTAATCTTATATAATTTCCAGTACAATACTAGTTTATAAAATTTGTTGATCATAAGATTTTTTTTGGAAGGACTTCAAAAATACAATTCCTAGAATCTTCAGACCACCAAGAAGAAAGAGAAAGAGAGTTATGTTTATTTATTTAATAAGAGAGAAAAAGAAGGAAAGAGAGGTATAGAGACCCCCAACAGGGTCCTTATGCCAGCATCCACTCCCAGCCTAAGTCAGTCTGGATCACAGGCACACAGGTGCATGCCTGATACACACAGCACCTTCCAAGATGGGTATAGCATCGCAAAGCATTGTGTTCCTATGGTACCACTGTCACCCGAGTATGTTTCCAAGCAACCTCCAGATGAATTTTATGGCCACCTAAACCTGGGAAGCACTGAACTCTCACTCAGTAAGTACCAGTTTTTTAGTAATACATAGAAAGGAGGGACATTTCAGGCAGACAATGACAATGCAGCATGGCAAGTCCTGGTGGGTTCTGAAACATGTTGTCTACTAGGGCTCAAATTTATGAAACCCAGTCATAGAACTTATGGTTGTCCCAGATGCAATTGAGCAAGATTCTAGAGGTCCTGGGAAGCAGCACTGAGGGCACAATTCTTTATTGCAAAATAACAGGGGGTTAACACAGATCTTTAAGCAGGAGGTGACATAATCATATGTATCAGTTGGCAACATAACTCCAACAGCAGTACAGAGTGGAATGCAAAGTAGAGGGACTAGTGCACAAGCAAGTGAAAAAGTAAGAAGACAGCCAGAAGCATGGGCTTTCTGTCAAATAGATGAAGGAGGTTCGGTACGATCCTGATGTTTCTGTCATTGGAGACTGGGTAGGAGGTGACATTAGAAATATTAAATCCTGTCTTTACTAACAGATCATCTGACTAGAATTCACTGCTCACCATAAATCCTGCCCATCTCAGATTTGCTTTCTGTGAACTTTCATCACTGAGAATACTGGTTAAGCAGGAAGTTTTGAAGAAGCATTGCCAAAGTTTGAATATGTTCCCCAGAAACTTATGTGTTGGAACTTGATTGTATTGTCTTCATTGTAAATATATTAAGTTTAATTCCTTTATGGTGTTCCAGGGCAAGGCTTAGTGGGCAGTCCTTGGTTCACTGTAATTGCAACAATAGTATCATGAATAGATTAACAATGTCTCAGAAGATCCAATGATCTCTGACTCTCTTTGAGAAGGGTTTAGTTTTCACAAGTTTTGGTTGTTACATAATAAGACAGACCAGTCAGGATCAATCCCTCTCCCTCTCTCTTTCTCTTTGTATGTGTTTGCCATCTTTCATGCTTCTGTTGGCCATGCTGTATATCTGTAGACTTTGGACTTTCCAACCACCAGAACCTCATAAGTTTGTAAATAAACTGCTAACTTCTTTACTATCACCCTGGCTCATGTACTTCTGTTAGCAATGTAATAATGGATCAAGACAATGGTGAAATACTCAGTGTTTTGTACATGCTAAATTCAGATATGCCTGATATACATCTAAGTGATGTCCAATGGGTAATCAGATGTAAGTTTTTAGAACATGAGTTTTTACCCTTTGATGTAAATGAGGATCACTTATGAAGCTAAAAGAAAAAAATATACATGGAACCCTCACCCTTGAGAATTCTGATTTATTACAGCTTGAATGGGATACAGATAGGTATTTAAAAAAAATCTTCATAGATTAGCCTGATTTGAAGTGGAGAATAAAAGCACTGCCCTGGAGTTCAAATTCTAGGTTTGCAATTTATCAGCTCTATGATCTAGAGCAAAATAACAAAACTTGTAAAGCCCTATCTACAAAATAACAAAATAACTTTTTGGCTAAAGGATTTAAAAAGATGGTGGTAGGGCCAGTAAGTGGCATAGTGGTTAAAGTACTGAACTCCCACATGAATGATGGCAGATCAAGTTCCAGACCTGGCAGCTTGTTTTCTCACTTTCTCTCCCTCTTTCTCTGTCTCTCCAGCAAACACACATACCCTGCAGCAAAAATCTCTCTAAAAAAGAGTTACTGTCAGTTAAATGGTTGGAATATTACGTGGCATATAGTTATTATTCAATAAGTATTATCTGCTAAGAGAAGGTCAAAGATATCAACTGTCTAAAGGAAAAAGAATATAATGAACTTAATATATCATAGAAAGTCTTAGTCAGGGGTCATCAGGTGGCATGGTGGTTAAGGGCGCTGGACTCCCAAATGACTGACCACGGTTCAAGTCTCGGGCCTGTCGGCCTTATGTCTCTCTCTTTCTCTCCCCACTGGTCAGATTAAAATAAATAAATAAATAAAGTTAAATTAAATAATTATTTAAAAAATGTTTAAAAAAGAAAGTATTAGTCAAAGACATAAAGATTAGTAACATGTACTTGGCATTATCCTAAATACCCTGAACTATGAATAGACACAAACCTTGTCCTTTTGGACCACTGTATTATAATATAAAAATGGATGCATTTGGTTTGTAAAATTCAAGGCCATTAGCCATACAATCATACAAATGAGTAAGTTTCCTGGCTTGAATTCCCTGCCCTTTTAAAAGCAATTAGATACTTTTTCTACTGAGAAAGAATGCATTATTCACTCCTTCTGAATATAAATATCCTGTTTTGTATGATGATAATATTTATTTATCATTGTGATTTAACAATTTGGAATGTTATTTTACACATCAGTCACTTACATGTTTGATTTACATGAGTAACATCTTCCAGGCTTTGATCAATACTAGAAACATCCAAAAGACCTAACCCTCTTACCCAAGACAGCAGGATCCCAGGAGGATGTATCTGAATGACTGACAAACTGGCATCCCCTTATCAATATCCTACTGTCTTGTTTCTCCCCTAAACTGGAATAAAGGGCAGAAACCAGAATATAATGTGTTAAGAAGCAAAAAAGGAGTTACAAGGTGATGACAACAATATAAGCAAAGCATTTAAGTCCAGTGACCAAAAATGTCTTGAAATGAAGGAAGGCTGGGACCAGCAGTTGGCATAATGGTTAAGTCACTGGACTCCCATGTAATCGACCGTGGTTCAAGTCCCAAAATAAATAAATAAATAAATAAAATACAAATGAAGAAAGATTTTTTTTGTTTAGGAGGTGGAAGCTTCAGCAAGTATATAAGCTAAGAGGAAAAGGCTGACTACAGAGAGATCTTTATCTCAAATGGAGACGGATAAACAAAGTGAACAAAAGATGGAAGAAGCAGCTTGCACTCAGATGCAAGAGGCGGCTCCTGCTTCCCTGAATTGGAGACAAAGGCCAACATTTGGATGCTATTGAGTTAATCCAAGAAAGAGAAACCAAGTGACAGAAGAGTTCATATTTCATAGCAGCTGTTTCCCCAATAAAGGTTATCATTAGTTAGGGACAAATCAAAGAATTTCTCTGCCTCTGTGAGGGATTAGAAGGCTGAAAGCCATAAAGGTACACGGGTAAACATGGTAGGCACCGACCCCTGGTAGCAGGAACTGTGATAAGTTTTGATATTTCTCCCTTTATTGGCTTCACACACTGAAATTGTACAGCCTGAAAGGACTGAGGAGGAAACTCTAACACTTCCCTTCACCTACCTTATATTCTGCCACCCGCTAAGGTCTCCCAGAAGTGTTCCTTATTCAACCTCAAGTTCACAAGAAAATAATGAAGATATACAAAACTGCTTCATGAAAATAAACATTATTTTTGAAAATTTCCAGGATTTCTGTCTTATTTCTTCCAATTTCAAGGATAATGACATCAATTCTATTTAAGGTCAGTGCCAGAAGCCCTTAAAATCATAGATCATATTTATTCTCTGATTACACATATTCATTTCAAATTATACATAGATAAGGTCAGAAAGGTACATGGAAATTATAGCAGTTGATTCATTGGTGGTAGGTGTCTAGGCAAATTTTCCACTTGTTTTATTAACATTTGTCATTTGTGGGACCAGCAGTTGGTGTAATGTCTATGTTGCTGGACTCCCATGTAGTCATCCGCGGTTCGAGTCCCAGGCCTGGTGGCTTAAACTCACGCCGGGCATGTGTGTGCATGCCCAAGGTCCCAAGAGGAAAATGGAGAAGGGATTGCAGCATGGCCATCCCCCCTCAGGGGTGATTTCTCGCTTTCTGTCTCTCTGTCTCTCTCTGTCTTTCTGGTGAGTGCACGGACCCTATAGCAAAAATCTCTCCAAAAAAAAAATTAAAACATTTGTTGTGGAACTAAACACATATGTTTATCTATGTGTGTGTGTGTGTGTGTATATATATATATATATATAACAATTTTATAAAACTTATCATTTTCATTTTTTTCTCATTACTATATAAAGATATGAGAATAAATAAGAAAATAAGATGGAGGAGAGGGGAACATTGTCCCCCTCTGGCCTCTCTCCACTCTGTTAGTCCCTGCCCACAGCCAGGTTTCCTTCCATGTGCAGGTGTAAAGATGCTTTGCAAAAAAACAGGTTCCTCTGGGTTTCTGTGGGACTTAAGTGACCTTAATGTAAAAAGAAGTTATACAGGGCTCTGATTTCAGATCCTTTCTCTTGCTATGTAGAATTGAATCTGTTGATGGTCTTACAGCTGGCCACAAATTCTGCAAATTCTGCCATAGATGCAAAGAGCATCTAGAGCAGGCAGGGGAGTTTTATAGGATGGGCTGAGTGCTGTGACTTGAAGCAGTTTCTGGGTACTGAAGAAGACGGGCAGGAGTGACACCAGAATGTGAGTAATTGACTCTTCCGACAGTCCTAGGGATTTTGCACAAAATTAGGAGGATTTTGTGTGTTCACTACATCTCTTTAATCAGGGGCTAAGATCCTGCATGCAACTGAAAGTCATGCTAGCTTTCTTCCATTTCTGTTTTTTATAAACTTAAGTTTATGTATTTATTTCTTCCATGAATGAGAAAGAGAGATAGCACCCCAGCTCTTGATGCCTTGATCCATCCCCAGCACTAGCCAGCCTCAGATCCTAAGCACACGTGTATCTAGCATACTCAAGGAGGTCTCTGGATGTGAACCCAGAACCCTCCCATGTAGGTCAGCCTTGCACCACATCATTTTCACTGCTGTACCATCTGACCCCAATCAGGCTACCTTTATTTTATTATTTTTTTGAGAGGTTTTTGCTATAGGGTGTGCACTTGCCAGAAAGACAGAGAAAGACAGGGAGACAGAAAGGGAGAACTCACCCTCAAGGGGATGGCCACACCGCAATCCCTTCTCCTCCATTCTCCTCTTGCTTACACACACACACACACACACACACACACACGTGCCCAGTGTGAGTTTAAGCCACTAGGTCCAGGACTCGAACCACAGTTGACTATGTGGGAGTCCAGTGACATAGCCATTACACAACTGCTGGTCCCCATGCTACCTTTCTAGACTCCTGTCATAAGAGAAGTGGCCATGGCAAGATTATGAGTGACAGAGCAATCATGTGGAGGAAATTTCATGCCAGCTAGGAGCGCCGGACAGTTGAACCACCCTAGAAATAAACCAACCTCTTCCCCTGTTTTAGAGTTTTGTAAACCACAAGGTCTATGTTTAAACTATTGTATTCATTACACCTGACCCCTACGGTAGACATCTGGAAGAAATAATGATTGCAGGTTATTTATTTCAAATACAAATGCTGTGCACATGCAGCTCAGCTAACTCGGCCTCTTGTGCTTGATAATCTAATTTAGCTTCTGGCTCCTCGGGCCTGTCAAGCCTCAGTGTAATTACTCACCAAATCGACCACCTCATTCAGCTTTAAATCAGCCTGGTAAACATCACTGGTCTGTCAAACAACGTTGTTTGGCATGCTGATTTTGAGCATTTATATTCCTTTATTGTTTAGTCCCTTCTCTCTTCTACCCAGGCCATCACTTTCTCATCTGCCATGCTGGACTCTGTTTATCTCTCTGCTTCAGTATTGGTAGACAATTACAGGAGTAACAGCTATAATTTCTCATGGACAGTCCTGTAATAATAAGCTCCGTCACAATTCAGTTCAGAACTCTGGCTGGCAGTGACCGAGGAAGTCCGCTGCGGAGAAGCTGTGCAGCAACCCTGGAAAGCAATAATGAGGATGTGAACAGGGAGGAGCCAGGGAGACAAAGAAAAGGGAAGAAGCCAAAGAATTCTTACAGAGATCACATATAAATTTACTGAGGGTAGAGATAAAAGACACTTGAAAGATTACAAACCATTTTTTCATGGCAGAAAGTGACAAAACAAAAGGTTAAAAAATAATCACTGAGAGATATGAGAAAAAATATTTTTTTAAAACATTATTTATTTGGGACCAGCAGTTAGCGTAATGGCTATGTCGCTGGACTCCCATGTAGTCAACCGTGGTTCTCGTCCTGGACCCGGTGGCTTAAACTCACGCAGGGTGCATGTGCTTATGTGCCCAAGATCCCGAGAGGAGAATGGAGGAGAAGAAATTGCGGTGTGGCCAACCCCCCGGGAGGTGATTTTTTGCTTTCTGTCTCTCTTTCTCTCTCTGTCTGTCTGGCGAGTGCACGCGCCCTATAGCAAAAACCTCTCCCCCCCAAAAACATTATTTATTTACTTTTGCTTACTATTATTAGTTTTTTAAATTTGCTATAGGGGACACATATGCACACATGAGAGAGAGAGCAACAGAAAGCAAAGGCCAACATTTGGATGCTATTGAGTTAATCCAAGAAAGAGAAACCAAGTGACAGAAGAGTTCATATTTCATAGCAGCTGTTTCCCCAATAAAGGTTATCATTAGTTAGGGACAAATCAAAGAATTTCTCTGCCTCTGTGAGGGACTAAAAGGCTGAAAGCCATAAAGGTACACTGGGGTAAACATGGTAGGCACCGACCCCTGGTAGCAGGAACTGTGATAAGTTTTGATATTTCTCCCTTTATTGGCTTCACACACTGAAATTGTACAGCCTGAAAGGACTGAGGAGGAAACTCTAACACTTCCCTTCACCTACCTTATATTCTGCCACCCGCTAAGGTCTCCCAGAAGTGTTCCTTATTCAACCTCAAGTTCACAAGAAAATAATGAAGATATACAAAACTGCTTCATGAAAATAAACATTATTTTTGAAAATTTCCAGGATTTCTGTCTTATTTCTTCCAATTTCAAGGATAATGACATCAATTCTATTTAAGGTCAGTGCCAGAAGCCCTTAAAATCATAGATCATATTTATTCTCTGATTACACATATTCATTTCAAATTATACATAGATAAGGTCAGAAAGGTACATGGAAATTATAGCAGTTGATTCATTGGTGGTAGGTGTCTAGGCAAATTTTCCACTTGTTTTATTAACATTTGTCATTTGTGGGACCAGCAGTTGGTGTAATGTCTATGTTGCTGGACTCCCATGTAGTCAACCGCGATTCGAGTCCCAGGCCTGGTGGCTTAAACTCACACCGGGCATGTGTGTGCATGCCCAAGGTCCCAAGAGGAAAATGGAGAAGGGATTGCAGCATGGCCATCCCCCCTCAGGGGTGATTTCTCGCTTTCTGTCTCTCTGTCTCTCTCTGTCTTTCTGGTGAGTGCACGGACCCTATAGCAAAAATCTCTCCAAAAAAAAAATTAAAACATTTGTTGTGGAACTAAACACATATGTTTATCTATGTGTGTGTGTGTGTGTGTATATATATATATATATAACAATTTTATAAAACTTATCATTTTCATTTTTTTCTCATTACTATATAAAGATATGAGAATAAATAAGAAAATAAGATGGAGGAGAGGGGAACATTGTCCCCCTCTGGCCTCTCTCCACTCTGTTAGTCCCTGCCCACAGCCAGGTTTCCTTCCATGTGCAGGTGTAAAGATGCTTTGCAAAAAAACAGGTTCCTCTGGGTTTCTGTGGGACTTAAGTGACCTTAATGTAAAAAGAAGTTATACAGGGCTCTGATTTCAGATCCTTTCTCTTGCTATGTAGAATTGAATCTGTTGATGGTCTTACAGCTGGCCACAAATTCTGCAAATTCTGCCATAGATGCAAAGAGCATCTAGAGCAGGCAGGGGAGTTTTATAGGATGGGCTGAGTGCTGTGACTTGAAGCAGTTTCTGGGTACTGAAGAAGACGGGCAGGAGTGACACCAGAATGTGAGTAATTGACTCTTCCGACAGTCCTAGGGATTTTGCACAAAATTAGGAGGATTTTGTGTGTTCACTACATCTCTTTAATCAGGGGCTAAGATCCTGCATGCAACTGAAAGTCATGCTAGCTTTCTTCCATTTCTGTTTTTTATAAACTTAAGTTTATGTATTTATTTCTTCCATGAATGAGAAAGAGAGATAGCACCCCAGCTCTTGATGCCTTGATCCATCCCCAGCACTAGCCAGCCTCAGATCCTAAGCACACGTGTATCTAGCATACTCAAGGAGGTCTCTGGATGTGAACCCAGAACCCTCCCATGTAGGTCAGCCTTGCACCACATCATTTTCACTGCTGTACCATCTGACCCCAATCAGGCTACCTTTATTTTATTATTTTTTTGAGAGGTTTTTGCTATAGGGTGTGCACTTGCCAGAAAGACAGAGAAAGACAGGGAGACAGAAAGGGAGAACTCACCCTCAAGGGGATGGCCACACCGCAATCCCTTCTCCTCTTGCGATCTTGGGCTTACACACACACACACACACACACACACACACACACACACGTGCCCAGTGTGAGTTTAAGCCACTAGGTCCAGGACTCGAACCACAGTTGACTATGTGGGAGTCCAGTGACATAGCCATTACACAACTGCTGGTCCCCATGCTACCTTTCTAGACTCCTGTCATAAGAGAAGTGGCCATGGCAAGATTATGAGTGACAGAGCAATCATGTGGAGGAAATTTCATGCCAGCTAGGAGCGCCGGACAGTTGAACCACCCTAGAAATAAACCAACCTCTTCCCCTGTTTTAGAGTTTTGTAAACCACAAGGTCTATGTTTAAACTATTGTATTCATTACACCTGACCCCTACGGTAGACATCTGGAAGAAATAATGATTGCAGGTTATTTATTTCAAATACAAATGCTGTGCACATGCAGCTCAGCTAACTCGGCCTCTTGTGCTTGATAATCTAATTTAGCTTCTGGCTCCTCGGGCCTGTCAAGCCTCAGTGTAATTACTCACCAAATCGACCACCTCATTCAGCTTTAAATCAGCCTGGTAAACATCACTGGTCTGTCAAACAACGTTGTTTGGCATGCTGATTTTGAGCATTTATATTCCTTTATTGTTTAGTCCCTTCTCTCTTCTACCCAGGCCATCACTTTCTCATCTGCCATGCTGGACTCTGTTTATCTCTCTGCTTCAGTATTGGTAGACAATTACAGGAGTAACAGCTATAATTTCTCATGGACAGTCCTGTAATAATAAGCTCCGTCACAATTCAGTTCAGAACTCTGGCTGGCAGTGACCGAGGAAGTCCGCTGCGGAGAAGCTGTGCAGCAACCCTGGAAAGCAATAATGAGGATGTGAACAGGGAGGAGCCAGGGAGACAAAGAAAAGGGAAGAAGCCAAAGAATTCTTACAGAGATCACATATAAATTTACTGAGGGTAGAGATAAAAGACACTTGAAAGATTACAAACCATTTTTTCATGGCAGAAAGTGACAAAACAAAAGGTTAAAAAATAATCACTGAGAGATATGAGAAAAAATATTTTTTTAAAACATTATTTATTTGGGACCAGCAGTTAGCGTAATGGCTATGTCGCTGGACTCCCATGTAGTCAACCGTGGTTCTCGTCCTGGACCCGGTGGCTTAAACTCACGCAGGGTGCATGTGCTTATGTGCCCAAGATCCCGAGAGGAGAATGGAGGAGAAGAAATTGCGGTGTGGCCCACCCCCCGGGAGGTGATTTTTTGCTTTCTGTCTCTCTTTCTCTCTCTGTCTGTCTGGCGAGTGCACGCGCCCTATAGCAAAAACCTCTCCCCCCAAAAAAAATTATTTATTTACTTTTGCTTACTATTATTAGTTTTTTAAATTTGCTATAGGGGACACATATGCACACATGAGAGAGAGAGCAACAGAAAGTGAGAAAGCAAGCTGCCAGATCCGGGACTCTAACCATGGAGTCAGTCATGTGGAAGTTCAGTGCCCTAACCACCATGTCGCCTGCTGGCTTGGAAAAAATATTTTTATTCAATTCTAGTATGGTAGAAATGGGCAGTATCTCTAAAAACTTGGGGGAAAAATTTTAAAAGAAGCAACTTATAGGACCAACTCGGCCTACATTAACTTATTCAAAGAATCTACTCTGGTATATAGTGACATATACCAACTCTGTATGAGATACTCCCCAGCATATATTTTAATGATTCCAAACTGCGTGGCTTCTCCTGCTAAGACACCTAACGCTTTCTTTTTTCTTTTCTTTTCTTTTTTCTTTTCTCTTTCTTTCCTTTCCCTTCCTACCTTCCTTCCTTCCTTCCTTCCTTCCTTCCTTCCTTCCTTCACTCCTTCCTTCCTTCCTTCCTTTCTTCTTTCCTGTCTCTTTCTCTCTCTCTCCCCCTCTCCCTCTCTTTCCTTCTTTTCCTTCCTTCCTTCTTCCCCTCCCTTCCTTCTATCCTCCCTCCCTCCTTCCCTTCCTTTCTTCTTCTCCTCTTCTTCTTTTTCCTCCTCCTCCTCTTCCTCCTTATCTTCTCCTCCTCCTTCTCCTTCTTCTTATTCCCTATTTTTTTCTTAATTGCCAATGGCAGCATGTGCTCACCAGAAAGAGAGAAACCCTTAATGGAGCATAGCCACACCACAATCCTTTTTTCTCCATTTCTCCATCCCATCAGGATTTGGGGCACACATGCACAAGCACCAGGTGTGTTTTTCAAGTCACAGGGGCATGAATTCAAACTGCAGTTGGCCATGTGGGATCCAGCTTTCTACACACAGCATTTAATGAACCACTATACTATGTGGCTGCCCCTCTTTGCCTCTTTTTTGTATTCTCTATAGTTTCCAAATACTACCCATCTTCCATTCATATCTTCCTCAAACTTGTTCATAATTGAACTTCTCTTAAAAACTTTTCAGAATACAGCGTATCATTATCTCATTTTTGAGAGTTTACCGTGGGCTGAACAAGGCACCCAGAATTTTATAGAGCTTTTATAATATAATATTCATAAGAAGGGAATTATTATCCCTTCTTAACACATTATTTAAAACCTGCTAAAATGGGTTGCTTTTGTTCTGTTTTCTTGTCTGGACATTTCTCTGATGGAGTCATAGGAATATCTGGCTCAACCATTTTTTGAGAACCATTTTATATATGATATCCTGTGTAACAAGTTATCTCAATACTTCATACTTGAAAGAACAAACATTTATCATTTCACAGTTTCTAGGTACAGCTTAGCCCAGTGCCTCTGCCTCGAGGTCTCTCCTAAGACTAAATTGAGGTGTTACTCAGGGCTGTGTTCTCATTTGAAGGCTCAATGGAGAGAGAATCTGCTTCCAAGCTCTCTCATGTGGTTGCTAGGAGAATTCAGTTTCTATCTAGTTGTCAGCTGCAGATCTCCCTCAATTCCTTTCCTTGTGAGTCTTTCCATGGGGAGAGGCTTCCCTCATGTCAATTAATAGGAAATCCCCAAAACAGAAGAACCAAATCTTTGTAGCCTAATTTGAGATGATTTACCATAATCTATTCATTAGAAATAGATCTTGGGACCACCAGATGGCATAATGGTTATGTCACTGGACTCTCACATGGCCAACTACAGTTTGAATCCTGGACCCAGTGGCTTGAAATTCATTCCAGGTGTATGTGCATGCATGTACCAAATTCTGAGGAGAATGATGGAAAAGGGATTGCAGCATGGCCATCCCCCTAGGGAGTGATTTCTTGCTTTCTGTCTCTGTCTCGCTTTGTCTCTCTGGGCATGTGTACATGTCCTATAGCAAAAATCTCTCGAAAGAAAGAAAGAAAGAAAGAAAGAAAGAAAGAAAGAAAGAAAGAGGTCTCTAGATTCAGCCCACACTAAAGTTATACAAAAGTGTAAATGACAGGAGGCAAAACGATTAAGGGTCATCTTTTTTTTTTCCCAAGAAAGAAAGAAAGAAAGAAAGAAAGAAAGAAAGAAAGAAAGAGGTTTCTAGATTCAGCCCACACTAAAGTTATACAAAAGTGTAAATGACGGGAGGCAAAATGATTAAGGGTCATCTTTTTTTTTTTCCCTCGGGAGAGCTTTTTGCTATAGGGCACATGTGCTCACCAGAAAGACATAGAGACAGAAAGCAAGGAATCACCCCCCAGGGGGGATGGCCATGCTGCAATCCCTTACCCTCCATTATCCTCTCAGGATCTTGGGCACGCACATACAAGCGCCTGGTGTGAGTTTAAGCCACTGGGTCTCAAACCACGGTCCATTCTCAAACCACGGTCCACTATATGGGAGTCCAGCGACATAGCCATTACGCCAACTGCTGGTCCCCATTAAGGGTCATCTTAAAGGCTGCCAACTACACAGCCAAGAGCTTGGGATCCCAAAAGTGTATTTGGAGGAACATTAATTGTCTTTGCAATATCAATAGGGGTTTGGGAAAAGATTCTACATTTTGCATTTAAACTATATCTTTAAATTTTTCCAGGAGCATTAATAAAGCTGTACAATAACTACATGCATATCCATTACATTATTCTCTATGATTTTATTATTTTTGTAATATCAAATAAAAATATTTTTCAAGTATATATTAAAAGAATCAGGGCCAGCCAGTGCTGTGGCAGTTAAGAGAGCTGGAAAAAAATTTTAAAAAGAATCAGACACATTCCTAGAGTTGTTTATATGGTTTGTCCATCCTGTTGGGATCTTGGGCATGTGAACACATGCATCCAGCTTGTTTTTCAAGCCACCAGGCCAGGATTCAAACCATGGAAAAAGGACAAGCTAGGTGGGAGCTGACTTGCTCAACCACTAGGTCACAACACAAGCCCAGAAAATCTATTTTTTTTTAAGGCCACCAAACAGAGCACTTAAGATAAAAAGAAGGATATATACACCTTTTCACCAGTTTCTTAGTAGCCTGATTTGGAGAATATATTGACTTTGCCGGGATTACTGTTTCTCTGATTAGTTATGTTTCTTTTCTTCCTCAACTACCTGGAGGGTGTGTATGGGTCCATGATTCAGGGGCACCACAAATGGTTTTGAAGATTATCCTTGCCGAGGAGACCTGGCCAAGCAGAAAGAGTGGCTCTTCTAAAAGAACACACAAAGGTGCCTGATGGACTCACAGCAGCCCTACCTGACCCTCCACTCCCTCAAACAACCTAGCAGTGCCAGATGTCTCCCAGATACACTAGAAGGCCCTCCATCCTTTCTATCATGTCAGAAAAGCAACTGGAACTGCTTTGTCCCAGGAAATAAGGAAGAAACCAAAGGGAAGATCCATAGGAGAACAATGTCTGAAAAAATGGCAAAGAATGCAAGAGATCTGAAGGAGCAGGTGCAATAGGACAATGGGCTGAATTTCAGGCTTTAGCAAGTGCACGAGAATCCCATCTGAGCAAATACAAACACGAAGGGTTTACTGAAAAGACACAGAACAATTTTACAGAAGCAAAAGCCCAGTCTGGCCTCCTGAAAGTTGGAAAACTGGTGATTTCCTCCTTTCTCTGAAGTCAAACTGCCTCTCCTCTGCTCATCTCTTCACATCTGCTCTATTTCCCGTTTTCTCGCACAAGTTTCTCCTACTCAGCAGAGTGCTCATGGCAAGAAAATGGCTCCTCAATTTCAACTCCATAGGACCATCCTGTTCGTGCACTCATTGTTCTCCGACCACAGTCTGTATAAATTTGGATCAAATTTCCAAAAGATGAAAGGGCAAATCCATATTTTCGTCATTTTGCACAGACCCAAAATGAACACATATATGACTTGTAAAGAGAACTTTCTATCAGTACTATTAACATTCACCAGGATAGTAGATGTCGATATTGAGTTCTATAAATCAGACCATATCTGGTTTCCAGCCACTGGGTCACAAGCAATGCAAGATATAAGCAATTTTATGTGAACTTTCCCACAAAATGAATAATTTATTGATGATGATCAATGGTGAAATAACCATGCTTTAAACCTTCTTCCTCTAAATAAACTATTGGACTGACAGGTCCAGACATGTGATTTATCAAAAAGGAAAGAAACAGGCTTTTCTGATAGACTGCCTAGGAATTATGGGTTCACGACTTAGGGAAATAGGTTCTTCTCCCTTGTTTAACAAAAGGAAACTATATCTGTGGATTAATACTTGGAAAATGTATATGCCTACCATTAGAGATGACTTTGAACAGTCATGGAGTCATCAGTGCTTTATTTAGCAAAGTTTTATAAGAACCTTGTTAGAGTACTGAGTCTACAAAATTCAGAGCAGATGACCTTGATTTACAAATATTAGAAAAATAAATATCAAATAAAATACAGGTTTTTCAGGACGAATGTCATAAGCTTCAATATTGTTGCAAGTTACAGGAAAATTCAAGTGCTCTGAAGGATGTTCAGTGTAAAGATTTTGTCAGAAGTAAGAGGACAAGCCAACTAGAAAATCCAGGTGGAACATTTTGAAGCTATATCAACTGATTATAATGATGTAAGTTTCGGGCTCCTTCAGATCTTTTTTTCTAGCTTCCTCTACATATCTGTCAAATAATGTAATAGGACAAACCAAAAGAGTATTATATGCAAAATATATAGTCTGGAGTATAGCAATAGAGAAGGAAAATTAAATCAACAAAGCTTAATGTTACCAGACTCACAGAATTTTGTCCAAATCTAGCAGTTTCTTGTCACATCTTATCTCAAAGGTTTTGATTTCTGTATCTTTTCCCATAAATGTTATGGATTTTCCCAGGCATGAACTGTATCCTTTTTAATCTTCATAATCATAGCAACTGATGACATATCTAGTACAGAAAAGATACTCAGCACATACTTGATAAACGAATGTGGTTGTTTCATTTACAGAATTTTAATAAAGGAATCTCTCAACTAGAAAAGAAAATTGTTCCTAAAAATTCTCACCTTAAAGACATAAAGTATTTGGGGGCTCTCTTGACTGTTGTTCCTGTCCCAATGCAGGCCCTCACAAACAGCCTACAGCTAGCCTGTAAGATCCAGTTGCAGAAAAACATGAGTCCTGAAAATTTCTGTGACAGACTCTCCACATTTCCCACAGCCACTACTTTTTCTGCCATCTCCCCAGCTTTCTGGACTCAGGGCTCAGCACTTCTGACTTAGATTGATATTTTGGGCTCCTTCAAGTTCGATGACCACAAAATTTCCCCTCTGGTTAATGAAATTTCTGCTTTTTACCTGACTCTTGTCTCTGCTTACTCATCAATAATTACAATTTTACTAGGCTTCATAAATATTATTGTTATAATCAAATCAACCTCTGAGTGATAATGGTAATCAAAGTATGCTAATAGAGACACCTGTCATCACTTGGGTGTATGACACTCTTCAGTAGTTCTGTGCTTTGGCTGTTCATAGAAATGATCTGGTAAATCTAAAAATATTAATGCCTAATTCCCACCCCATAGATTTTAAAGTGATTGATTCTTCTGAGGTGAAGCCTAGGCATCAGAACTTTTAAAAAACTCTCAGTGGCCAGCAGGTGATGTAGTGGTTAAGGTGCTGGATTCACACTGCCCAACGCAGTTCATGTCCCAGACCCACTGAAACTCACACCAGGCGTATATGCATGTGTGCCCCAAATCTTTTTTTTTTTTTTTGGAAAGATTTTCGCTATAAGGTGCGTGCGATTGCCAGACAGACAGAGAGACATAGAGACAGAAAGCGAGAAATCACCCCCCGGGGGAATGGTCACATCACAATCCCTTCTCCTCCATTCTCCTCTTGGGATCTTGGGCCCGCACGCACACGCACCCGACGTGAGTTTTAAGTCACCGGGTCCGGGACGCGAATCACGGTCGACTACATGGGAGTCCAGCAACATAGCCATTATGCTAACTGCTGGTTCCTGTGTGCCCCAAATCTTGAGGAGAATGGAGAAGAATGGATTGTGGCATGGCTATCCCCTCCAGGGATGTTCCCCTTCTCTCTGTCTCTCCACCAAGTGTATGTGCCCTGTAGCAAAAATCTCTCTGAAAATAAATAAATAAATAAGCTAAAAATTCCCAAGTGAGTCTCATTTAAATGTTCAAATCTCTGCTTTACATTGAAAACTAAACTGGTAGAAAGCTTTTTTCCATTTTGTGGAAGTCATACATTACCAAATGAAAATAAAATAGTTTCATAGCTTCTAATTCTTGTCTGAGTAAATCATGACATCTATGTAATTATTACTTGATGGATGTAGGTTGGCTTAAAAGATATGCTAAAAATTACCCTGGAAATAAAATGAGGTAAGTTGGGTTTGAGCTTTGAGATTCCACAATAACAAGAAAAAGATAATGTTAACTAATTCCATAAGGATAGAGTCTTTTGTCTAAAGTTAAATCCAGAATGAAGGTTCTCCCTTACTTCACATCTTTTTTTCAAAGAATTATTTATTTAATTTTATTTATAATTATTATTATTTTTCAATTTGCTACAGGACATGTGTGCTCACCAGAGAGACACACAGAGAAAGAGAAAGAGAGGAAAGTGAGAAAGCAAGTTGCCAGGTCTGGGACTCAAACCGGGTTTGGCCATGTGGGAGTCCAGTGCCTCAACCATCATGCCACTGCTGGCCCCTCCCACTTCATATCTTAACCAAATGCTGAAAGCTGTCTGTCCCTCGATGATGTGAGTTAGAGTCTACTTCACCCTTCCTCAGAATCAAGAAATGTGGGCATTCTCACCCTGGCAGTCTCACTTGTTTGCCCAGGTTTTGGCTACTGTGAGAGATGCCTGTCTGGAGAGAGAGGGGATTTGGCTCTTAAGCGTGGGAGGAGGGGGAATGCCAGCTCTGGGGTCTGACTCAGGCCTAAGATATGCCAAGAAAGCCCAGGGGCATGCAAACTTCCTCAGCTATTCCTTTTTAAAAACGACATGGATACCCCCCTGCCAGATGCAACCACAAGAAATAGTGCTGACTCAGTGGCTTCTGTTTCAAAGTCTTAGGAGATAAGGGTACAGCTTCCTCAATCTTTCTGTGTTCCTCTCTCTAGATTCACTTACACATGGTGTCAAAAGCTTCAACTCCTGGGTTAAAGGAGTGTTTACTCTGTTGAACAAAATGGTAAACGATACTGCAAAAATTATACTCCATGCAGTTTAAATGAGCGCCATATAATATATTCGTCTTCTTTCATTAAGCCTGTTAGTACAGTCTTCTGCCGACACTCCTCGGAATCCTCCACTTGGACAGTCCTGGTCTCCCACCTTTCTCAGATATAGCTGGGAAAAGACTGATCACAAACTGTTCAAAACTTGCACCGTCCCTAACATGAGATCCCAAGTGGATTTTGTCTTAGCCCAGTTCTTATAGCCCCTGCAGGAAATGGCATTGTCATTTAAGAAGAAACCTGACTCTTCTCCAAGGATGTATCTGTCAGGCACTGTGATAGCCTTGCTGGTGCAAGGGAGAAAAGATAAGACAATTCATTATTTGTTGGAGCTACAACTTGAACAGAGTCAAATGCAGGCAAAAAAAAAAAAAAAAAGAAAAAAAAGAAAAAAAAAAAAAAACGAGCAGCCCAAG
>NW_006203802.1:419980-428456 GCF_000334495.1 Tupaia belangeri chinensis | reverse complement strand
AAAAAAAAAAAAAAAAAAAAAAGAAAGAAAGAAAAGAAAAGAAATGAGAAACGAGAAGCCCAAGGGCAGACAGAGAAGGCTGATATATTCTTCAGCACCAGGACTGTTCACAGTGGGGCCTGTATGGATTAAGGGGAGGGTTGAAGAGGGTTAGCAAACACCTCCATATCTTGAACAACAGCTCTTCCCCCACGCCTTGTATGTGGAGATACAGGATGAATGGGTTTCCTTGGCAACAAATGCTTGCTCATGGTAGGACTACCAGGCAGGCTTCTGCGCCCTGGAATGAGTGCTATTGCTTCTCCCCTCTCCTGTTTGCACTCCTGCCACCCACTTCCTTCCACTCCTCTCCATTGTCAGTCACAGCTTGTCAATCGCACTCTTCTTGAAGCTCTATGGAAACATGCGAAATTTAAATCCCTAGAGGAACCAGGTAAAGCCATGATCAATGAATGAAGAAAGACACATTAAGATAGGAGCATTGACTTAACATGCTGGTGCCAATGAGATTGGAGAGCATGTCCCCACAGTAAAAGGGCAATCCCTCAGCTGCCATGAGAGACTGCAGGGCTTGTCTGTATAGCCAATATCCAGTATTTCAAGGGAAACTGTAAATGCAGATTTTATACGACATCTCTCAATTTGTTAGTAACGGGGTTTTTGTTTGTTTGTTTTTTGTTTTTGGATTGTTCAGTTTGTTTTTGCCAGAGGGCATGTGCACTTGTCAGAGACAGAGAGAAAAAGGAGAAAGCACCCTCACCAATGGAGTACGGTCATGCCACAATACCTTCCCTACTTCTGTTGAGATTTTAGACACACATGCACATGCACCCAATGTGTTTTTCATGCTGTCAGGGCCAGGATTCTAACTACCTGGTCTGCCATGTGGGATCTGGTTCCCTTAATCATTAGGTCATGAGGCTGGCCCTGTTGGCAAATTTTTCTTTCCCCTAGATTTTTGCTATAGGTCATGGACGCTTACCAGAAAGACACACACACACACAAAGAGAGAGAGAGATCACCCCCCAGAAGAGATAGCCATGCCACAATCTCTTCTCTTCCACTCTTCTCTCAGGATTTTGACCACGCTTGTACTGACACCCTGCATGATTTTCAAGCCACCGGGTCCAGGGCTGGAACCACTGTCAACCATGTGGAAGTCCAGAGCCTTAACCACCACACCATCTACTGGCCCCAGCAATGATTTTTTAAAATGTTATTAATGCAGATGAGTGAAACATGAAACTTTCGGTCAATTTGGCTTAAAGGTTGTGGATCAGTATCCCTGGCTTTTGTGAATGAACTTTTTTGCTTTTCTTTGTGAATCTGGGTTTTGTTGTTGGAGGATGTCTACTCAGGTGTTCATCCAGGCCTTTCCTAGCTACACAGACTCTCTGGGTGACATCTTAAATCTAAATCTTACTCTCTAATCTGTGCCACTGGTTCTGGCTTCCATTTCCAATTTCTGCTGGACATTGTAGCTGGAAATCCCTCAGACACTCTAAAATCCATGCCGGCCCTCTTACCACTTCTAACCTTTGCCAAGCCAACACCTACGCATAATTTAAAACTCACTTTTCCCCTATCAAGCTTTCCTCTTCTCTATCATTCTATCAGGATTGGAGTACATTTCCTTGTATTCTATTTTGGTAACTACACTTTCTACAGAGTACTATAATTATCTGGTTTTTGCGTCTTTTTTACTCCCTTAGAATGAGACCCGTTAGGGAACAGAGTTGTGTCTTGTCAGTCTGTATTCTCAGTCTTTAGCAG
This sequence comes from Tupaia belangeri chinensis, assembly GCF_000334495.1. Classification (NCBI taxonomy): domain Eukaryota; kingdom Metazoa; phylum Chordata; class Mammalia; order Scandentia; family Tupaiidae; genus Tupaia; species Tupaia belangeri. Next base: position 426,683 of record NW_006203802.1, on the reverse strand, counting down.
ATCCTGGCATGTTTGCTCAGCAAACTAATAAACAACAACAATAAAAACAAGACTAAGAAAACAAACTAAGCATAAGAAACAGATGTACTAAAAATTAACATTGCCACATGATCTATGTCTATAGAATACACTTATTAATGTCGCTTTTAGTTGATGGTTCATAATTTTTAACATTTTAGTATTTTATAAAAAACTTTTCCTTTGTGATTTTTTAAAGCATTTGCTTGAATGCCAAAGTGAAGTTTTATTACATCCAGCAATAAAAACAGTAATATTGTACAAGAGAAGTCCACACATAAGATAGGATTTGCCAAATGAATATGTTATTAAATATGGTAATATAGTCTTAAGCAAAACCAAGTAAACATACACCTCTTCTACTAAGTATGAGTTTTACTGGGAGCATTTGCTACCATACAAAATAGAAAAGTGCTTTCTTGATCTTAAAGTAGTGTTATATGAAATGAGAAGTGAACAATGAAGCAATGAAAGTGGGAGTTCTTCCCAAGCAAATGTAATAGAAGCCAAAGCTTCCCTTTCTGGAGGGACTTGTGATGCCGTAACATCCATTTAAGTTGATGGCATACTTTTAATTAAGAGTCTTGAGTGATATCTCTGGATGAAGTATGCTATTAACAAGAGTTTTCTTTTCATCCATAATGGACTAGGATTCATGGGGACAAAACATTGAGATAAAGTTCTTTTTATCTTCCAATAGGTGGCAGTATTGCTTCGGGACAAACAAAAACAATGTACAGTGTATTTTTTTTTTTTTTTAAGAGAGATTTTTAGTATGGGGTATGTGTGCTGGCCAGACAGACAGAGAGAAAGGAAGCAAGAAATCACCCCCCAGAGGAGATGGCCACACCACAATCCCTTCTCCACTCTCCTCTCTGGATCTTGGGCATGCACGCGCATGTGTCCAACATGAGTTTTAAGCCACCAGGTCTGGGACTTGAACCGTGGCAGACTACATGGGAGTCTAGCAATGTAGCCATTATGCCATCTGCTGGTCCCAGTGTATTTTTTTTTTTGAGAGATTTTTTTTTTTTTTTTCTACAGGGCACATGTCCTCACCAGAGAGACAGAAAGCAAGAAATCACCCCCCCAGGGGGGATGGCCATGCTGCAATCCCTTCTCCTCCATTCTCCTCTCGGGATCTTGGGCACGCACGCACATGCGACTGGCGTGAGTTTAAGCCACCGGGTCCAGGACTTGAACCGCAGTCGACTACGTGGGAGTCCAGCGACATAGCCATTACGCTAACTGCTGGTCCCTCTTTAATACATTTCTGAACACTAGTCCTCGAAGTGTCCAACGCAGATGACAGTGGAATAAACGAAGTATGAACCTGGTATTTGAAGAAAGTTAGAAAGCCCACCAATATCACCCTTTGCCTTTGGAAGAAATGCATACTGATTTCTCTCCTCGGGAAGAAGGCCTCTTACTCTCTGGTAAACAGTCTTCATGTCACAAGTGGTAAATTTGCTTCTCTGAGAAGACCCTCCAAATTAGATTCACTAATCACCCCAGCCGGGCAAGAATTTACTCCCCAAATATATTTATATAAGTCTCTTCTTTACATTAATTGTCAGGATAAGATGGAAGTCAGAGTCCTCAATATTTGTATGCTCCCTTAGCTTTTTTTAAGTTATGCATGAATATGCACCCATGTAACCAACACACTGATTAAGATGTTGCATATTTCCAGCACCTCAGAAGGTTCCCTACATTCTCTTAAATTTTATAAGCAGAAAAATTCTATATATTTAAAATAGCATATTTAAAACAAAAACAAACCAAAAAAAAAAAAAAACATGAAATAGAGGGGCTGGGAAAAGAGAGTTTCCAAATCCATATCTACAGCATATGAGTATAGATGGCAATAGATGGCAATGCAGAATGATAAAGGCCACATGAAAGTTGAAAAAACACAGGGGCAACTCTAAATTATCATCAAAGAAATGAACATTGAAACCACAGATAGATAGAAGAAACCAAGAGACAATGTGGATGTGGAGTAACGGAAACTCTCATGCATTAATGTGGGTATTTTTGGAAAATTGGCGGTATATCTACTTATGCACGCCTATGATTCAACAACTCTGTCTGTATGCACACAACAAAAATGCACATACTCTTTCACCAAAAGACATATACTAGAATGTTCAAGGTAGCAAAAGGCCCATCTATCATAAAATGTGTAACTAGAGTGTAGGAGATTTACACAATAGAATACTAAATAGCCGTAAGAATGAATCATCCACAAATACATACAACGATATGAATTAATCTCACAATGGTAAGGGAAAGAAATTAGATACAAAAGAGTACTTTTCTAAAGTTCAAAATAAGTCTATACCTGGAAGTCAGTTCATAGCTACCCTGGGTGGAAGCAGTCACTGGAGAAAGGGTTTCTGGGTGATAATACTGTTCTGCTTCTTGATTATACAAATGTGTTCGGCTTGTGAAACTTTACTAACCTTGACACTTACATTTAGGTAAATACACAAACATACAAGTAAGTATATATACATTTTATTTCAGCTAAAGCTTAAAAAATTTAAGTATAAATAAAAGTGACTTCTACCTGGAATGACAGTGCAACTGTTTGAAAGAAATCACATTTTAATTGGGCCCTCAGAGATGGGCAACTCTTCTCAAGTGGAAATGGAGAATGACTACTTAAAAAAACATTTTAAAAAGGAATGGTGTGATCAAAAGCATGGAGGTTAGGTAAGTACAGAGCATTTGGAAAGTGACTAACTTGGCCAAAGAATAAGGTATAAATAAAGTATAAAAGAGAGGAATGAGAAAAATTCTAATACTTGACTAAGGAAATCAAAAAAGTTTAGTGTTTATTCACTAGGAGCTAGTGAATTGTTTTAAGTGGGAAGCAAGAGGATCAGATCTACACTTGGGATAAGCACCAGGCAGGATGCAGTGGAGAAAGGAGAAACTAGAGATGGGGGAGTGGGGAACATACAAGATCCTTTGTGATCTGCCCGACCTCCCACTTCTGCAACTTCATCCCCAACGCTAACCTCACCCAGCTGCAACCAGTCAGTGACCAAACCAAGCCCTGACTTTGTGTGTGAGGCTCCCATCCCATGGGATACCCTTCTGCTTCTCCTTCACTAAGTGTACATTGAAAAAGACACAACTTTTCTCTCTCCTGCACTCCCTGAAGCTTAGCCATGAAATAAAGTAAAGCCCATATACATGGAGCTTTTCTTCAGGATGCTTAGGAACAAACAGTATGTTTATAAACCAAGTAAGGAAATGTCAGATATGGACAGTTTTCATTGTCAAAGTACATGAAAAAATTACAAGCAATTATTTTCTCACAACTGTGAAGGAAAAGTCTATTAATTTTTAACATATTAATTTATAAACAAAATTTTATGCAGCAGTTTCTCAGCATTCCTGTGCCTCAAATTACCTTGAGTAATTGAACTAGTGTCTCCATAACCACAGAAACATGTAGAAGTTCTATAATGAGGGACCAGCAGATGGTGTAATGATTATGTTGCTGGACTCTCACATGGTAAAGCAGTTCAAGTCCTGGACCCAAGGCTTAAAACTCACACTGGGTACATGTGCATGCGTGCACAAAATCCCAAGGGGAGAATGGAGGAGAAGGGATTGTGATGTGGCCATTCCCTTGGGGGATGAATTCTCGCTTTCTGTCTCGCTCTCTCTGGTAAGTGCATGCACTCTATAGCAAAAAAAAAAAAAATCTCTCTTAAAAAAAATTTAAAAAGAAGTTTTAAAAGTGAAACACCACTAGGAGTAACCTCGGACCCAGTTTGCTTTGGTGTGTAATATGCCATGCTTCTCCCTTCCTACACCACCAACCAGAAATATGTCCCTGGTTATTGGCAAGAAATCAGAAATTGAATATTATAGCATTTCAGGATTTTGTTGTAGCTGTTGTCATTTTTAGTTTCCTGTGTGGTGCATGTGCTTACTAGAGAGAAGCAGATAGTGAGAAAGCACTCCCTCCCCGCAAAAAGGGATGGTCATACTGTAATCCCTTATCCTCCATTCTCCTCTAGTTGGGATTTTGGGTACGCACACACACAATCTCAGTGTGGTTTTCAAACTGCTGGGTCCAGATTCAAACTGCATAGTCAGCCACATGTGGGATCCAGCCACCTTAATAGTCACACTGCCTGCGGGCCTCATTTGAGTTATTTTATAAACTCAAGTTGCTCAATGCATGAAGAAAATATATAAGTGCTAGGGTCAGCAGATGGTGGCATGATGGTTATGTTGCTGAACTCCCATGGAGTCGACTGCAGTTTGAGTCCTGGACCCGGCAGCTTAAAACGCATCCTAGGCATGTGTGTGTGCCTGCCCAAAATCCCAAGAGGAGAATGGAAGAGAAGGGATTGTGGTGTGGGCATCCCCGCTCAGGGCTGGATTTCTTGCTTTCTGTCTCTCTGTCTCTTTCTGTTTCTCCAGTGAGCACGCACATCCTATAGAAAAATCTCTCTCAAAGAAAAAATGTGTGTGTGTGTGTGTGTGTGTGTGTGTGCGCGCGCACACGTGTATAAGGGCAAAAGAATTGTCCGGAGGTTTTCCAAGACTCAAAAATAGGAAAACTCAAGTAATCTCCAGTTCTTTATGTGTTTTCAACAAAATACACCATTAAACATTGATAAGTACGGTCCTCAACAAATACAAATGTTGGCCAAGTTGAATAACATGCAAGGGCAGTGGGAAATGAACAAACACTTGTAATGGGGTTGTAGTGCCGGAACCCAGCCCTGATAAGGGGAAAGAATGGGAGCTGCTGATGCCTCTAGGAATAGGAGAGGCAACAGAAGCTTAGGATTTTCAAATGAAGAGTTGACAGAGAGCCTCCCTTCTAGAATCCCATAAGATAAAGGTCTTTGCTGGAAGATTGGTATTTAAATTTTTAAAAAAACAGATGCTCTGCCTTGATTTCCAGATTTCACTGGTATAGGGAGGGGCCCAGATATAGAGATTTTCACAAACATCCCAGGTAATTCTAAGGTATAGAAAGCTTAAATATCACTGCAAGGGGATCAGCACATGTCATAGAGGTAACATCACTGGACTCCCACATGGTCAACCACAGTTCTGGCTTGAAAATCAAGGCAGACCAGAGACGTGCGGGTGTGTGCCCAAAATCCTGAAAGAAGAAAGGATTGCAGTGTGACCATCCTCCACGGGGGTGATTTCTTACTTTCCTTCTCACTGTCTCTCTCTCTCTCGCTCTATCTCTCCTCCCACCTCCAATGAGCACATGTACACTAAGGCAAAAAGCTTCTGTTAAAAAAAAAAATCACTGCAAGAATAAGGCAGAAAAATACCACGGGTGAGTTGAGCTTGCAATACTCCTTGATGAAATTTATCTTCTGTTACCCCAGCCCACTCTACCCCTGTCCACTCCACCTCACCTCACCTTGTCCCCCCTCACCCCCATACTGCAACTACTGAGTTCCAGCTCAAGTCAGGTCTTGGAAGACTGCTCTTATTAACCCCCACCTCTCATCCTGGCACAACTCTCTCAATCGGTCACCAAGTTCTATCTAGTCTTAACTTAACAGCTCTCAAATCTGCCCTCTTCTTTCCATCTTAATAGCTGCTACCTTCTCGGTATTTTTTCACTCAACAAATAATTATTTAATGCCTGCCACTTTGCAGGTACAGAGTATATACAATGTATTGATGAATAAAATATACAGAGTTCCTTCCCTTTGAGGCTTAATGGAAAGAAAAAGCCCATAAATAAGTAAATGAAAAATAAGTTTATGGTTATAATTGTAAGTTCAGAGAAGAAACAAGCAGGGTGCAATAAAAAAGAATAAGAGGAAGTAGAGCAACCCGATTAGGTAGGGAGGGCAAGCAAGACTTCTAGGAAGTTGCATAGTTTCTTTCTCAACTTAGCATCATAGATAATCTGCATTATTTCCATTTATTTCATTCCCTATGCTTCCACCAGAGTGATTTTTGTAAAACTCCAGATTTCTTCATAGAGATCTTGACTCCCTTCATAATCTAGCTCCCACCAGTCAACCCAGGGACTCTTAACACACCCTGGGGCTCTCACTGCCTCAGGCCACCTGCAATTGCTGGGTCACCATAACCCATTCAAAGCTACAGTTACATCACAGCCCTGCCTGGAATGTACTTTCACCTGTCCTCTACCTGGTTTATTCCTGTTCATTCCATGTCTCTAGAAACAGGTTAGACAACAGAGGTCCAGGATTTGCAGAATTTATCATAAGTCATCTCTTACGAAAAGTTCCACTGGCCCCTCCTTCACTCTGGCAGAGGGGGGTTACCAGGGCACTCCATGCTTACAGTAAGCACAGCCATTGTAGTCCTGTGACTAACATTTTCCTGACCTGCTTCTGGTAGCTCTAGGACAGGGGCTGTACCTTGTTTATGTCTCAGTCTCCTGTGCCTGGCACAGCAAATCTGAACGTACACTTGCAAGGCCCTTTTAAAGCTCTTGGCTGCTTAGCTGGTCTTGCTAGCAGGGTGCTCAATGATCCCAGTTTGTTCATAATTACTAAAGTCAGGACTGAAAGCCATCTTCCCATAGTTCTCCCTGCCTCCCCATAATTACGCCACAATTTTCTTTTCTTATTTTAAAAAATTTTAAAATAAATTTATTTATTTATTTATTTATTTATTTATTTATTTATTTATTTATTTTAATTTGACC
>NW_006203802.1:405931-419258 GCF_000334495.1 Tupaia belangeri chinensis | reverse complement strand
TATAGGGCACGTGCGCTCGCCAGACAGACAGAGACAGAGAGACAGAAAGCAAGAAATCACCCCCCTGAGGGGATGGTCACACTGCAATCCCTTCTCCTCCATTCTCCTCTTGGGATCTTGGGCATGCACGCACACGAGCCCGGCGTGAGTTTTAAGCCACCGCGTCCGGGACGCGAACCACGGTCGACTACGTGGGAGTCCAGCGACATAGCCATTACGCTAACTGCTGGTTCCTGGGATCATGCATTCTGTATCTATAGGATATCCTCAAGTTTTTAAGTTCATTGATAAACTAGTCCGATCTACCCCAGTCTTTTCCCTAAATAATTCCCATTCAGAGCCCTCAGTCCTCCTGCTCCAGGATAGGCTAGTTACTTTTCAGGCTGCTGCCCAGCAGCCATCCTGAAACTTCATTGCCCTGCTCTGCTGGTTAGGAATGACTGCTTTCTGTGCCCTCCATCTTAGATCACTCTTTCTTACTTCTGAAGTCCATCCTCAAGGAACTTTTTAAGAAAGGGTATATTGAAGGCCCAGCAGAGGTGACAGGCAATGCTAAAACACTAGGCTCTGCTACTAGAACCACATAGGAGGCTTATGTTCGATTTCTGGTCCAGCCTAATGATCAGGTTTGGTGATATGTGTCTGAAATCCCAACGACCTAAGAGGTGGAAACAGGAGAATTGTGAGCTCAAGGTTGGGCTTAGCCATCAGGCAAGCTGGGAGGCTGAAGCAGAATTGTGACACAGAAGACCCTTCCAAAAAAAAAAAATACATCAAAGGTAAATTTTTAATCCTTAAATTATTTAATATGCTTTTTCCTCCTTTTGATAGTTTGACTAAGCATAGCAATCTGAATTTTTATTATTTTCCCCAGAGCTGTGAAAGCCTCTCTTTCTCCATGACTCTTCAGAACCTACAGTTAGTTATATTGCATGGTGAAGGGGCTTTGACAGGCATAATTAAGGCTACTAACATTGAGATGAGATTATCCTGGATTGTCTGGATCCACCCCTTCTAATCACGGGAGCCCTTGAAAGCAGAGAATCTTCCCTGACTGGTCAGAGTGGAAACAAAAGAAGGTGGAAACATGAGAGTGATTTCGTTTTCATTGCATAAACTGTCTTGTTTTATGTATGCACTAGATTTTCTAATCTCAGAGCTCACCAGTTGGGAAGTCTCTTCTGTTTTGAAATATACTGTTCCCTGAATTATCTTTTTCCTTTGATGTCACTTTTTTTGCTTGTGGTTTACCTCATCTTTATCTTCATGTTGGAGACTTTCATCTAATATTTACCAAACTTGGTTACTACTCACATTATGAATGAGACAAAAAATGGTACACATTAACTTCATGTGCCTCCTGATAAAAAGGTACCTGATAAGAAGGCACTGAGAAAACCGCCAGCTTCTATGGTATTTCTGCCCAAAGTGCATAACCTGAATTGAACTAAGAGAGAACATTTATACAAACCCAAACTAAAAGACATTCTATTACAATAGAATTGACTAGTAGTCTCAAATGTCAACACTATGAAAGACTGGGGGTGGTAGTGGCTCCCATTAAAGGAGATTAAAGATACTAGACCACTGAATGCAACATGCTCTGGAAATTTCTATTACTTAAAAGGACATTTTTTTCAACAATCGAAAAAAATCTGAATAACTTCTGTAATTAGATAACAGTGTTATATCAATGTTAATTTTCTGATTTTTATCCTTTTCCTATAATTATGTAACATAATGTTTATAAGAAATATGCACAAGGACCAGCAGTTAGCGTAATGGCTATGTTGTTGGACTCCCACGTAGTCGACCGCGGGGGTGGTGGCTCCCATTAAAGGAGATTAAAGATACTAGACCACTGAATGCAACATGCTCTGGAAATTTCTATTACTTAAAAGGACATTTTTTTCAACAATCGAAAAAAATCTGAATAACTTCTGTAATTAGATAACAGTGTTATATCAATGTTAATTTTCTGATTTTTATCCTTTTCCTATAATTATGTAACATAATGTTTATAAGAAATATGCACCAGGGACCAGCAGTTAGCATAATGGCTATGTCGTTGGACTCCCACGTAGTCGACCGCGGTTCGAGTCCTGGACCTGGTGGCTTAAACTCATGCCGGGAGAGTGTGCATGCCCAAGATCCCAAGAGGAGAATGGAGGAGGAGAAGGGATTGAGGCATGGCTATCCCCCCTGGGGGGTGATTTCTCGCTTTCTGTCTATCTGGCGAGCGCACGCACCCTATAGCAAAAACCTCTCCAAAAAAAGAAAAGGAAAAAAAAAAAAAAGAAATACGTACCAGACGATCTAAATGTGAAGAGATATTACATTTGCAACTGACTCAAATGGGTCAGAAAAAATAAAATCTGTATCTATCCACGTACCTATCTCTCATCTCACCTATTTATCTCTCTACTTTTGTTTCTATAAAGAGAGAGAAAAAAAGGATAAAGTACAAATGTCAAAATACTAATATTTCAGGAACCTATATATATACTGTATTTAAGAAATGTTTTTATTTTATTCCAAAATTTTTGTAAGTCTAAAATTATGCCAAACTTTGGAAAAAAGTATACAGCAATATAAAGACTTTCTGGGAGTCTTGTGAACATACTCAGGACTGCTTAATGGTAGCCTTCAACAGAGTGTGTGCAGGCATAATGCCAGTTTAACTCTGTGAACTTTTGAATGCTAAAATTAAGAGCTATTTACCCTGGAAGTGTTCTCCCTTGTCATCTGTCCTATTTTTTCCTAGGTAGTGTCTTTTATTTTTTCTTTGCGTACACATTCAGTTTTATTGTAACAAAGCAACTTGTACACTTTTAACATTTAAAACTGAGCATCTTTCCTTTCCAGTGAAACAAAAAGAAAATTTAAAAATAAACAGGAACAAAATTACAATAGAGAATGTCAATTTCAAATAAGATCCTACAGATTCTGCTGATTCTCCCATCGAGTGGCAGGGCTCAAGTCATCATTAGGAGAGAATTTTATTTTTAAAAGTGTCATCTTAAACTGCAAGGATGTCCGTTAACCATTACAATTAAACATGCCAAAGGAGAAGCCATGTTGTCAAAATGCCCACTTAACCCACCCAAACATCTCAAACCCACCCTTTGCTGACCTTCTATAACCCCATTTTTTAATTTTTATTTTTTATTTTTTTAAACAAGAGAAAGTAGACAGATACATGTTGGTAAATGCCAACTGCCCATATTCACATAGAGACACAGTGTCATCTCTGAGCCCAATATACAGAGAAAGGAGGAAAAAAGCTAGAATTCTATGCACTACTACACAGGGGCCTAGCACCCTCCGACTTCCAGCAGAGTGAAGGGAGCAGAAGGATCTTCTTTTCTCCCACAGAGCACGGTGGTGTTGATTCCAAACAGTTTTTGTTGAGACAGAAAGGGATCAAAATGAATTTAGAACAGAGAAGGGTGGAGATTCTTTTCCCATTGTTTCTGCTCAAGGTTTTTCCCCCTAAAATAAATTGAGAACCATGGTGTAGAGAAGAGACCTCAAGAACAGGGTGACTGGGGGGGGGGCGTTATTTGAGGAAATCTGTTGATATAATTGTCATAGGACTTATGTAAAATATTAAAATGATGAGAAAGTACTGAGCAAAAAAAAAAAAAAAAAGGAACAGGGTGACTGAGCACAAGAGGGGGAAAAAAAGAGAAAAAAAAAGTGCAACTTGCTCCCAGGGACTGAAGAAAAATTTTTTAAAAAGGAGGATTGGAATCCATCAGTGTTCTGTCAGTCATCTTCTCCATCATCCTTCTCTCCTTCTTCCCCTTCACCATCATCTTCCTCTTCTTCACCTTCATCCTCATCTCCTTCATCAGTATCTTCCAATCCCTCTTCTTCATCATCATCAGCATATTCTTCTTCTCCTTCCCCTTCTTCATCATCCATATCGGGAACCAAATAGTACTGTAACGGATTTGGCCAAATGTCATCTTTGATGACCTCCCCTAACTCATCTGCACCTGCATCAGAATGGTCAGTAAACCAAGTAAAGAAGCTCTCTGGTTCCTCATGCTGCCTCTTCCTGCTGGCTTTATTCTGCATTTGACTTGAACATTTCATCAAATCTTTCCCAGATTTCCATTTGATTTCAGTGGACTTTGAAGATGGATCACCACTCTCATTCAGATGAAAATCTTTGGAGAGAACTTTATTTTCAAAGTAAGAATTTTCATCAAAATAAAAACTATTCTGTAACCTAATTTAGTATCTTCAAATTCTGTCACTTCAACTCTGGTCAAATAATGCAGTGCCTCTTCATCCTCCTCTCCAAGCAGTGCAGACACTTGTGGATGGTTGATAAAAGTTGTTACTCCAAAATTTGGGATTTTTGGCAATCAATTCTGACCTCTTCTGAAAAAATGGTTGGCAAAGTTTATTATATTTTTTTTCTACTTTCAAAATCTCTTCACTGGCTTTTTTATTTAGTCTGTCTCTTTTATTTTGTACTTCATTGATATGTTCAATTGCTTCTTGTTGCTCTGTGTCTCCCTTAGATAAGTCCAGAGAGGACGACGCCTCCTCCAGCTTCGAGGCAGGGGGCAGTCTTGGTTTCTTCATTGGAGATGTGAGTGAAGACTGTTGCTTGGGGGCCATTCCAGGAAGGTACAGGCACCAGACCCAAAAACCTCCTTGCTGGCCAGGAAGATTCTCTGAGAACTTCTAGGTAGTGTCTTAAGATTAACCCGCCAGCTTTTGTCCATATTCCCCATTGTACCTGCTGCATCGAAGTCTAGAGCCTCTCTAGGAGTCTTCCAGACAGCTCCATGGGATGTCTTCGGCTATAGCTTCCACTACTCTGCTTTATCAATATAGATGAACTTTCAAAATTTTGTTGAAATCTCTTATCTACAAATTACCCCCTCATTTCTTTCATTATGTTACCTTTGCTTTTATTCTTCTTCTTCTTTTTTTTTTTTTTTTTTCTGAGCATGTGCCAGGACCAGAATTCTTTAGACAATTTGATGTTAATTTTAATCTGTAACGTATTACCCAAAAAACACATATGTTTCTTCTTTAACTTTTTCTTCTTCGACATATCTGACAACCCTTCAGCAGTTCAGCATTCTGTGTAGTCATAAACATTCTCAGATCACTACAGATTATATTGAATTTTCACCCCTCGGTGCTTTTTTCATGCTATTCATTTGGCCTCTTAATTATGCTATATAATCATTTCATATGAAGTGTCTTCTGTAGTTTCACTTTATAGATTAGGATTTTCTAAGGCCCAACCTCAGCGAAATTCTTTTTTTCTTTTATTTCATCGGAAGTAAGGATAGACTCAGAAGAACAGGGAGCCTAGAACACCACATGCTACCTCTCCTTTCACTAGCCATGGCTGATTAGACCAGGTATCTACCCCAAGTGGGCAGGCAATCCACTGTAAATTAGAGACCCATGAATAAACAGATGATCTGCACCAATCAGATTCTCTCTGTCATTAATTCAAACTTTAAAATACAGAGATAGTTACTAGTCAGTGGTGGGCATTGGAATAGCAGAGTCATGTCAACTTAGTTCAGGATGTCGTTTACAAGATAATGAGTAAGAAAATAACATTGATCTTCAGAGAGAGGAAAATAGTAGACTTACAGAAAAAGAAGCTAAATTATGTGAGAAGGAGAGAAAGGATTTGTCTTGGTTTGAATAGTGTACTGTGTGTTAGGTCCAATTGCATAGAATTGTGTCATATATCTGTAATATTGAAATAAATCTTCCTTTCCAACTCAGTAGTTTGAGTGAGTTTGTATTCCTTGCAACAAAAAAAGAAATAAAATAAAGCCTTAAACTTTATTACTTTTTAAAAAAGAGAAAAAAATCTTTATGAACAAAACTGCATAAAAATTAATATCTATACCAATCGTTATACACATACACATTAAAATGTCAGAGAATTAGACGAGATGAGTTTTTTTACATTTCCCGTGTTAGAATGTGGACTCTTCCTCACTAACACTTGACTATTTTTAATTAGCTTAATCTAATCCCACCACTAGAAAAAAATTTCTTCTGGGGAAATTTGTTTTCAGAATTAAGGATCAGGCATGAATTTTCTATTGTGAGCTCAGTTGTCAGAGTTCCTGCCAACAATCGATAAGCGAAACCTAATGATCCCTCTGCTCCCTTCATGCATCCTTCTTCATTATTCTCTGGAAGCAGGAGGAAAAAGACCCAATGCCTTCACTCTGTTTCTGTATTTGCTGTTGGGAAATTGTGTCCTCTATATGCACCTTGACTTTTGAAGCTAGTTTCTCCTCATTTTAAATCAAATAGATCAGATATATCATGGGAAAGAATGTATAGAATGATAAAAATATCCAACCAGAATAAAATAAACACATTTAAACAAATCCTACTTTTGTAAAAGAGTTATAAAATACTTTTATAATAATCCTCCAATGTGAATTCTCAAATGTAAAGACATGTCTTTTTATTCCTTTACATGTTCCCTCCAAAATGAATTTTAAAAAAATTTAAAGAAAAGTAAAAGCTTCATAGCTAGGCAACCTTCAGGTGTCCAAAAGATGTGGTTGGATTGAATCAATTTCCAGAAGAAAATTTTTTTTAACTTCTGTGCCAAGTTTCAATATGAAAATATTTTTTAAACGAAATGTAAAAGTGACAGCAAATTTTTGAATTGCAAAAGACAGCAATTAAGAATAATATTCCAAATAAGCACCACCCATCTTCTGTGAATAAGTAGTTTACTTTGGCAAACAGAAGTTTGTCTTGGATTTATAATGATCCCATGCCATAGTTGTCCTCTCCCAGACCAGTGACAGACTTGTTTTGTATTCACCTATCTAACTAGTTTCTAAAACTACAACAAATATGTTTATATATCATCTTAAAACAATGACTTTCAACTTTACTATCATTTTTCTTCATAAAAGAAAATTTCAGAAAGGATGACAAAGTTGAAAAAAGAAATTGAATTTAGAGTTCTAACCAGATTCACTTTTAATATGTTCTTTGGGTTATTTATTATAGGACCCCCCCCAAAAAAAAGTGTGTGTGTGTGTGTGCATGTTAATTGCCTTTTGCATAAAATAGTAAGCTAATCTGCATGAAATGCTGAATAATTTTTTATCTAAATTATAATCTACCAGTACTCACTAATTCTTCCAGACTTATTTTTGTGCTTTAGTCAAAGTGTCCCTTCTGGGGGAAACACTGGCTCTAATTTCAGAATGTTCAGATACATGTGTGTGATGGAAGTGGGGAAGCATCCAAAAACAGTGCTTCCCAAACCACTGAACATAAGAATTATCTGGCAATATTATTAGAATTGAGAGCTGGCACTTTATCTTAGCCAGTTCTTAGATGACACCAAAGTTGCCAGTCCATGAACTCTTTTCAGTAGCAAGAGCCTAACATAACTTAGAACAAAAGTGAATTGATAGAAGAAGTTTTTGCCTTCACACATGTATCTACCATTAAGCCTTTAGCCATTGCCTCAACTCTGACCCACTTCTTCTGGGAAATCATGAGACTATTTCTCAAACCTGGAAAGTTTCCCACATTCTGAGGGTGGAGAAGCACTTACTTATTGCAATGCAAGTGAAAGTATTGAGCAACTGTACTCAGTCCCTTCTCTGCACAGGAAAACTTCCAGAATTCACAAAGTATCTGTTTATTTATTTTTCCTAGGAGCAATACCCATCATATCTGGGTACCTAGTGTCCCAGAATAAAGGTTGTGCTTCCTGGTTTCACTGAAAGCCAGGTGTGGTCATGTTACCAAGTTACAGCCAATCGGATCTTAGTAGAAGTAAGAGTACAAGCCATGTCTTGAGGATGGCAATTAAATTATATGAATATATATTATTTGTCCTAGCTAGACTGTTGAATGCAGGGACAGTCAGCTAAAATTTCAATTGTGAGTTCACACTTCAGAGGTTGCATTAATGTTCCAATGGAAAAGCTCATGTCCCAGAAGTGTTTCTTTTATGCATAGCTGGGTGAACACCAAACTCTTTGGTACTATTCTCAGTGAATTTTAAAAAACGGGTTTTTAAGGGTAAATGAAGTTAACATTATGCTACTAAATAGCATGATAAATGCTAAAAAGAACTCTCATTGGTTAAATTACTATATATTTAAGATATAAAGTTGGTTAAAATATTTTAGAGATACTCTCTTTGCATGAACAGAACAAAAGAATCCAGTGAGGCTTGTAGCCTGTGTCTTTAGTAATAGTGCCTGAGGCTTTTTTAATCTCTAAATTATCCCAGGTCCAGTTTTTGGTTCTAAGGGCTTCTTGGTGGCCTAATGCTAATTATGTAGATAAGAGATTCCTGCTTTTGGAATTTTATCATGCCTGCATTGGTTGAATTTTTCATGCCAGGATAGATTGGAGATAGGAGAAGTGAGAACTGAGACATCATCGAGTTGAAAGAGTAGATTATATATGCTATTCTCATGCTTGATTACAAATAAATGTTTTCTTATAAATAACCACGTTGAGGGTAGAATTTGTTCTCAGGCATGCTTTCCATATAACCTGGTAGTGAGGATAGAGGAGTAGCTAATATTTTCAATCTCAAATCTACTATTTTCCTCTAAAAAGACTTCAAGAGTCATGTGGGACAGAACTGGCTGTCAACCCACAGCACGTAGCAACAGGAAAGAAAGAGAGAAACTTCTGAAGCCCATGAAGCCACCAAGAACTCCAGTTGCTCTTCTTCAGATGTGGTGTTGTGTCAAGGAGAAATAAATTTCCATTGTGTATTGGTCATTATCATCTTACATTCTTCTGATACACACAGCAGAACCTATTCTGATTAGTTCTGTGTGCCCTGGTGACCATCCCAGAGAAAACTTCCTGTGAATAGCTTTTGTGATTTAATCTCTGTCCTTCATGCTTGCCCTCCTCTGTAGTTTAGGATTCTCTCCCACCCCTTCTTCCCTGTTCTTTCAGGTACTTTGCCTTCCTCTTCAATCCTACCCAGTAAAAAATATCTACTCTCCTGGGGAAGGGGTCTTCTGCAACATTGCTCCTCTGGTGAGAACTTAGTGATTTCCTTCTACTATCTCTGGGAAAATGTTCCTAATTTATTTTCCAATGACAGAGATGTCAGAAGTCAGACATTTTAGCCTTAGACTGTATACATTAGCCTATATGATTTTTAAACTAAAAGTGATCAATTATTTAGGATAAAATATAACCCAAAGCTTATATAATATGATATAGTGTTTCTTCCCACTTTGCAGTTATTTTCTTTATCCCACCCTTTGTGTTCATTTCACAGATTTAAAAATAGTTTTCAAGATTATATAATGTTAAAGATTACATAACCTGGCTTTGCCAGTTAGAATGCCTTTCAGCTGTTAACATTCTTTGTCCTTCTCTTTATACTTTCCTCTCTACTTCCCCAACAAAGTAGGAAAAGGAACTAAATAAAAGGCTTCACACTAAGATCTCTCCAACTTTTTGCACATTTCAGTACCATACTTTGAGTTCTTTGGAGTTTTCCTCTTCATATAAAGTCCATGTCATGACAAAAGCAGGGTAGTGTGTGATTTAGCAGGCGGTCTAGAATGACCCTGAGTTCAAATTCTGGCACAAGTTATGTGCCCTTTGGCAAATTACTTAACATCCTGTGCCTCAGTTTTCTCACCTAAAAATAGGCAATAACAGTGTCATCAAGTGCTAGTGGTTAAAGCAGCTGGATCCGGGACCAGAAGTTAGCGTAATGACTATGTCGCTGGACTCCCATGTAGTCGACACAGTTCGAGTCTCAGACTTGGTGGCTTAAACTCATGTTGGGCACTTGTGCGTGCATGCCCAAGATCCCAAGAGAAGACGAGAGGAGAAGGGATTGCGGTGTGGTCATCCCCCCTGGGGGATGATTTCTCACTTTCTGTCTCTCTGTCTCTGTCTGGCGAGTGCATGTGCCCTATAGCAAAACAAACAAACAAACAAACAAAAACCTCTTCAAAAGAAAAAAAAAAAAAAGCAGCTGGATCCCATGTGGGTGACTGTGCAGTTTGAATCTTGGGCCCATCAACTTGAAAAACATGCCAGCACATATGTGTATATCCCCCAAAATCCCAAAAGGAGGGAGAAAAGGAAAAGAGATTCCAGCATGGCCATCACCCATAAGAGGAGCTTTCTTATTTTCTCTCTCTCTCTCTTTCTATCTCCTTTTTCTCTTCTCTCTTTGAAGAGCACATGTACCCTCTGGCAAATTTTTTAAAAAATAAAATTGGGAATAATAGTAATGTCTACCTTATGATGTTGCTGTAAAGATTAAAGACATAATTTCTTTAAAAAGTTTAGACTAATAGTTGGCATGAAGTAACCATTTAATAGCATTTAGTTATTCAATAAATACTCAATTTATACTATAGGCAAAGTACAGCCACTTCCATCTCCAGTCCCCTGGCCTAAGGGACACTGAGGCAGGGCTTCCCAGCCCCAGCTTCAGCTCCTGTCCCCCTAACCCCAGAGACTCTCTCTCTGTTAGCAAGGTAGGTTTTTTTTTTCTTCTCTTCTTTCTTTTGTTAATTTCCCTCTTATCCTTACCCCACAGGACTGTCCCCAGCTCTCCAGCAGAGCCCACTTCCATCTTTATTTATTTTATTCTCTTTCATACTCTTTTCTCTTCCGCCTTATATTGTCATCTCCTGCTTATCCTCCACACATCATAAGGGGCTAGACAGGTTTAGAACCACAGTTTTCAAATACCCTGGTATTGTGAGGCTCCCTGGGAACCTCCCTTTTACTTAACCACCTGTGAAAAAGGAGAGACTGCTCTTCAGATTCCTGAATAGAAAACTCCTCCTGTGTAGAACACATTGCAAAGCACAGCAGAAGAGAGACTTCAGCACACATCAGTCCACAGCAAAAGGGAAGCACACTTATTCCCAGTCAAGAAACATTCTCCAAAAAGGTATCCAAAAAGGAATTCATCTCTCCATGGCTAGAAGTAGATGAAGAGCCTAGGGTCTGAATAAACCAGGAAATATGTCTCCATCAAAATAACAGAATAACTTCTCTCGCTCTCTTGAAAAAACAGAAGATGTTACCAAAATGTCAGAGAAAGAATTTAGCACATTCCTGGTGACAAAATTCTATGAGCTGAAATAGAAAAGACACGGGAGGGCGGGCGTGCGGCAGTGCGGGGACAGCTGCGGGAGGTCATGGCGTTGCTGAAGTGTAGCTCCCTGGTCTGCGTGGTCTGCCTGGAGAAGCCCAAGTACCGCTGCCCGACCTGCTGCGTGCCCTACTGCTCCGTGACCTGCTTCCGGACTCACAGAGAACAGTGCAACCCTGGAACTCGTCCAGTTGAGAAAAAATTACCTGCAAAAACTGTAAAGTCTGTGGAAAACAAAGATGACGATGACTCCATAGCAGATTTTCTCAATAGTGACGAAGAAGAGGACAGAGTTTCTTTGCAGAATTTAAAGAATTTAGAGGACTCTGCAACATTAAGAACATTACGGCTCAATCCCCACCTGCGACAGCTGATGGTCAGCCTGGACCAGGGGGACAACAAAGCGAAGCTAATGAGGGCCTGCATGCAGGAGCCCTTGTTTTTGGAGTTTATGGACTGCTGTTTGCAAATCGTGGAGCCGTCCCAGAGCAAGGACTCCTAGGATGGCTTAGTGTGCTGCTCGCCCACGCACGTGCTCAGCTCCCAGGACTGGCCTGCTCCTCCCCGGGAGACCCAGGTAGAGTGGGGCCCAAGCGAGGGAGGCGCTTCCTGCCTGACTGGTGCAGGTTATGCAGAGCTTCGCCGCCATCACATGGGCTCATGCTTCAGGCCGAGGGTGTGCTCTAGGTGGCAAAACCCTTATCAAGAGGATACTTAACATTCAGTATTTGTTTTAAAAAGTTTTATTTTTGGTACAGATAGCATTTATCAAGTTACACACTCATGTGAGTTAAAAACTTGTTCAGTATTACTAAATAAAATCAAGATGTGGTCCTGTTGTACTCTCATTACTACTGTCCTGCTTCTAATCCAGTTGTTTGAAGTTATGTTGGAAGTCTTTCCACAATATGATAGAAGAAATTGACACTCTAAGAATCAGATGGAACTATTAGAGATGAAGTCTGTAATACAGGAAATTAAAAGCTCTCTTGAAAGTATTAAAGGTCAATTAGACAATGCTGAAGATCGAATCTCTGATGTAGAAGATAAAATCTGTCACCTAGAAAAGACCACCAAAAGGTAGAGAAAATAACAACAACAACAAAAAAAGAGGATAATATATGAGAAATATTAGACTTCATTAAACATCCAAACATCTGAATAATTGGTATCCCAAGAGGTGAAGAAACTAATAAGGGCATGGAAAATCTATTCCATGAAATCCTAGAAGAAAACTTTACAAGTCAAAAGAAGCACTCACACATCCAGATGCAAGAAATACAAAGGACTCCGAATAGAATCAACCCAAGAAGATTTTCCACAAGGCACATCTTAGCCAGACTGGCAAAGACCACAGATAAGACAAGATACTAAAATTGGCAAGAGAGTAACGACAAGTGACTTACAAAGGTCATCCCATCAGGCTACCTCTGGACCTTTCAACAGAAATCATGCAAGCAAGGAAAGAATGGGAAGACATATTGAAAGTGCTAAGAGAGAAACAATTTCAACCAAGATTATTATATCCTGCAAGATTATCCTTCATATGGGAAAAAATGATTAAAATCTTCTCAGACAAAAAACCTAGAAGAATATTCCAACACCAGACCAGCTCTTTAAGATACTCTGAAGAGAGTCCTATTCCAGGAAAACTAAGAGTGAACAGCCAGAAATAAGGGAATAAAAGACAACCAAGACAATGACCAACTTAAAGGTAGGGACAAGTCCAGAAATATCAATAATAAGATTGAATGTTAATGGATTAAATTCTCCCATCAAGAGACACAGATTGGCAGAATGGATGAAAAAAACAGAAACCCTCTATCTGTTGCCTACAAGAAACACATCTCATGGATAAAGACACACATAGAGTAAAAGTGAAGGGCTAGAAAAAGGTATTTCATGCAAATGGTAACCAAATAAAAAGCTGGAGTAGTGATACTAATTTCTGACAAGATAGGCTTTAAAACAAAAACTATTCAGAGACAAAGGCAGGCAGTATATTGCAGTAAAAGGGTTAACCCATCAGGAAGATATAACACTAATAAATATCTATGTACCTAACACAGGAGCACCCAAATATGTGAAGAAAAGACCGTTAGATCTAAAAGGAGAGATAGACTGCAACACACTAATTGTTGGAGACCTCAACACTCCACTATCTCCTCTGGACAGATCATCTAGACA
>NW_006203802.1:397389-405320 GCF_000334495.1 Tupaia belangeri chinensis | reverse complement strand
ATGAAAGTAAAAGCTGGTTCTTTGAAAAGATAAACAAAATCGATATACCACTAGTGAGACTTATTAAGAAGAAAAAAGAACCAGGTAAATCAAATTTGCAATGAAGCTGGAAATATAACAGACATAAATAAATACAAAACATCATTAGAGGATACTATGAACAACTATACACTAACAAACAAGAAAATCTGAATGAGATGGACAAATTCCTGGACACATATAATCTACCAAGATTGAGCCAGGAGGATGTAGAAAGTCTGAATAGGTCCAATACTAGCCAGGAGATTGAATCAGTAATAAATAACCTCCCAACAAAGAAAATACCTGGTCCTGATGGCTTCACCTCTGAATTCTTTTAAAAAACTTTTAAAGAAGAGTTAACCTCCATTCTGCGAAAGTTATTTCCAAAAATCTAAAAGGGTGAAACTCTCCCAAATTCATTCTATGAAGCCTCCATCACCCTTATCCACAAAACAGATAAGGACAGGGCAAGGAAAGAAAACTATAGACTAATATCTCTGTTGAATATAGATGTAAAAATTCTCAACAAGATACTAGCAAATCATATCCAACAACATATAAGAAAGATTATACATCACAACCAGTTAGGAGTTATTCCAGGGATGCAAGGTTGGTTCAACATATGTAAAACCATAAATGTAATATACCATATTAACAGAAAGAAAGATAAAAACCATATGATCATATCAATTGATGCAGAAAAAGCATTTGAAAGAGTACAACATCCCTTCATGATGAAGACTCTCAGCAAAATTGGCATAGAAGGGTCATTTCTCAACACAACAAAAGTTATCTATAAAAAAACCCATAGCTAACATCCTCCTGAATGGAGAAAAGCTGAAAGCTTTTCCATTAAAAACTGGTACAAGACAAGGATGCCCACTTTCTCCAGTCCTTTTCAGTATAGTACTAGAAATCCTCACCAATGCAATTAGAAATGAGAATAAAATAAAAGGCATTCAAATAGAAAAAGAAGAGGCAAAACTACTTCTATTTGGATTAGAAATGAGAATAAAAATAGAAGACCCAATGGTATCCATGATAAAATTCCTGGAAGTAATACATGAATACAGTACAGTTGCAGGATACAAAATCAACATACAGAAATCTATAACATTTCTACATACGAACACCAAGCAAACTGAGATAGAACTGTAAAAAGTGATTCCATTTATCATAGCCACAAAATGCATAAGATACCTAGGAATCTAACCAAAGAAGTTAAAGGCCTCCACAAGGAAAACTATGATAAGCTAAAAAAAGAAATTGAAAATGACACACAAAAAAATTGGAAGGACATTCCATGTTCCTGGATTGGAAGAATTAACATAATCAGAATGGCAATTCTACCCAAATTAATCTGCATGTTTAAAGCAATCCCAATCTAAGTGCCAGAGACATTCTTCACAGATCTAGAAAAGACAATCATACATTTTTTTCTGGAATCATAAAAGACCTCATATTGCCTAAGCAATCCTGCACAAGAAGAGTGGAGTGAGTGGCATCTCACTCTCTAACCCAAAAATATACTACGAAGCTGTTGGTAATCAAAACAGCATGGTACTGGCACAGAAATAGACAGGTGGATCAATAGAACAGAATAGAGTCCCCAGAAGTACAGACACATAGCCAACTGGTTTTTGACAAAGGGTACCAGTCAATCCAGTGGGGAAAAGAAAATCTCTTTAGCAAATGGTGCTGAAAAAACTGGATATCCACCTGCAGAAAAATGAATCTGAACCCATACCTCTCACCTTTGACAAAAATCAACTCAATGTGGATCAAAGACCTAAATCTAAGACCTCAAACTATAACACTGTTGCTGGAAAATACTGGGGAAACTCTGGGAGACATTGGGGTAGTCAAAGACTTCTTAAATAAGACCCCAAAGCACAGTCAATAATCACAAAAATAGACAAGTGGGATTACATCAGATTAAGAAATTTCTGCATGGCAAAAGACACAATAATTAGTGTGAATTGACAGCCCTCAGAATGGGAAAATATTTTTGTAAATCATGCATCAAATAAGGGACTGATAACCAGAACATACAAGGAATTCAAGCAGCTGTCCCAAAAAAAAGATGATTAACCCTATTAAAATATGGGAGAATGAGTTGAAAAAAACACTCTCTAAGGAAGACATATGAGTAGCCAAAAGGCATATGAAAAAATGCTCATCATCCCCCATTGTAAGGGAGATGCAGATAAAAACCCCAGTCAAAATAACTAAGATTAAAAAAACAAAAAATGATGGCGGGAGTGTGGTGAAAGGGGAACTCTCCTACACTATTGGTGGGAATGTAAATTGGTCCAGCCACTCTGGAGAACAATTTGGAGATACCTCAAAAGGCCTACAAATAGAACTACCATATGATCCAGCAATCCCATTTCTTGGTATCTACCCAAAGAACAGAAGAATTCTTAATTGGAAAAGTGCTTGCACATCAATGTTTATTGCTGCATTACTCACAATTGCTAAGGCATGGAAATAACCCTAACGCCCACAAACAGATGAATGGATTAAAAAACTGTGGCACATATACTCTATGGAATAGTACTCAGTCATATAAAAACAAGACCCTGGCTTTTGACAGAAAGTGGATGAATATGGAAGATTTACTGCTGAGTGAAGTAAACCAGGCGATGAAGGAGAGACATTGTATGTCTCCACTTAATATATACTGAGTGTATGCACTCTACGGTAGAAACTGAATGGGACTAAAGGTTATAGAAACTAAGTAAATGGTTGTGAATACCAGATACAGTATGGGAAGAGGGCCGGTGAAGGAGTAGAGTCTGAGGAAGGACATTAAGGAGAAAAATAGAGAGGTAAGGTATTTATGGGACAAAGAAATGGATTATTATCTATTGCAGATAACTTTCTAGTGTGGTGAACTGGACTGGTGAGAAATGTACACATGTTGGAATATTCACTTTGTAAGCTAAACAACGTGATTGAATGTATAAAAGAAATAGAAATTTTTAAAAAGTATAGTCAACCATCCCTATCTGCTATTCCATATTCTTGGATTCAACTAGTCATGGATCAGAAATATTCCAAAAAATAGAACCAGATCGTAGCACAGTGCCACCATGCAACAGCGTCATGTGGGGAAGGTTCTGGATTTGTGCCCCAGGACCTCCCTGAGCATATTGGGTGGCCAAATACATGCCAATGATCTAGGCAGGCTGAGACTGTGGGTGGACTATAGTGGTGAAAACTCTGTTGTGGGTATCTGTCTCTGTCTCTCTCATAGAATAAATAAATAAATAATCCTTAATAGTTATATTCAAAGTAAGAATAATAATAAATAATATAAAGTAAAAAAGATACAGCATAACAATTATTTTATAAAGTAAAAAGATACAGTATAACAATTATTTACATACCATTATCTTAGGTATTATAAGTAATCTAGAGGTGATTTTAAGTATATAGGAGGATGGAGATTACATGCAAATACTATGCCATTTTATATAAGGGTCTTGAGCATCCACGGATTTTGGTATACAGAGTTGGTGGAGGCCCTGCATTCAAGCCCTCATGAATACTGAGGGACAACTGTATTGTTAAACATTGTGGGGAACTGAGAATTGTAGTAAACTGTGTTTCTACACCTAAGGAACAGTAGGACAGATAAAGCATACTATGTAAATAACTATAATAGAAATAAATATTCATTGAGATATTCAGATAAATTATTTATTTTATTATATTAAAGATGGTCTCAAATTCTTTGTTATTCCTGGTGAGTCTATTTCCCCTAACTTTGAATCTAGGTTGATCTTAGTGACTGGCATAACTAATAGAATGTGACAGAAGTGATGTTCAATAAGTTCTGTGTGGTCTCTTGGCACATTTGATCTGCCATCATGTAAGACTTCCAAGTATCTGTAACCACCATTTTGTACTGAAACTCAAGACATCCATCTGGTGAATCTGCATAGACACAGCACTAGGCCTAGCTATTCAAACATCAGCCCACTCACCAAACATGCAACAAGAAGCTGTCTTGGTAGGATTTTGGCAGCCACACAGTAAATGCAACGTAGAGAAGGATCAAGGAATCTACCTAACATCCAGAATCAAGTCTCCAGACCTGTGGTCTCGATTGAACTATTTCAGCCAACTAAATATATGTGACTTTAAACAAGTTAGTCAATCTGTCTGTGTTGCAGATCAATTATCTTACACAGGGTTATGATAGTTACTGTTTTTATGTTTGTATATACTGTGAAATGAAGAAAACAGTGTGTGCTGAAAAATGTTATCATAGTAAGCCTAGACTTCTATCCTTAAAAAAGGTCAGCTTGCAAAATCAATTCTTGGCTAGCATTTGGAAACTGGGCTAGTAAAAATTACTACACTAGTAAAAATTCCTGCACTGAAACAAAATGTCCCTTTAATAATGAGTGACTTACTCTAGATAGACTGTACAAATGATCTGATTTATGCTGAACTTCTGCTTTCCTTTTGAGAGTCAGGAATTTTGGTATGTTGTAGGTGCAGGGTTCTTACTAAATCAACTTTTGATAAAAATCTTGGCATAGTAGTTAAGGCACTGGAATCCCACATGGCGATTGCGGTTTGGTTCCTGGACCCGGAGGCTTGAAAAATCATGGTGGATGTGTGTGTATATGCATGCCCAAAATCCCAGGAGGAGAACAGAGGAGAAGAGATCGTGGCATGGCCGTCACCCCTTGGAGTGATTTCTCATTTTCTCTCTCACTGCCTCTCTCTGACCACACACACACTCTATGGAAAAATCCTAAAACAAAACAAACAAACAAACAAAACAATCTTGGTTAGCAAATCTTTAAAGAGCTGCTTCAGTAGATAACACTTTGTGTGTGTTGTCACAATTTGTGGCTGAAGGAATTCAGCTAATCCACCGTGAGAGAACTCTGGGATGCCTACATCTGCTTTCCTTCTGACTTTACCCATGCACCTTCTGCCATTTCTGATTTGGTTCTATGCCATCTCATGGTAATAAGTCTTAAACATGAGTACAAACATATACTGAGATCTATGAATCCCTCCATCAAATTCACCAGACCTGAGGAGTTGTCTTGGGAGTCCCTGACATACAGCAGTTTTCATAAAAGGAGGCATAGGTCAGGTAGTGGTAGGGTAATTAAGGTGGCCGGATCCCACATGACCCACTGTGTGGTTCCAGTCTGGGACCTAGCAGCTATAAAGCCTTCCAGGCACCTGCGGCATGTGTTCCCAAAATCCCAAAAGGAGGGAGAAATGGAAGAGAAGGGATTGGCATGACCATCTCCCACAGGGGGTGCTTTATTACTGCCACCCCTCAATGAGCGCACATGTCCTCTGGCAAATTAAAAAAAAAGAAGAAGAAGAGGTATCCCACCTAATTTTCTCATGCTCTTCCTCCTTTCTTCCTCCTTCCAGGATACTGAATTTCCTTATTCATCCCCACCAATGTTTAAAGTGGCGCAGAGACATACATAAACATATCTGCCAGAGATAATACTCTCAGCTCCTTGGCCTTAGTGAAGCTGTGTAACTGCTATCTTGCAAACCAATACAACAGTGGTTTGCCCACATTGTACTTTTCATATATTTGTGCTTGCCTTGTGTGTGTGTGTATGTGTGTGTGTGTGTGTGTGGGGGGGGATACATAGGCTTTTATGGTGCTTTATTACTGCCACCCCTCAATGAGCGCACATGTCCTCTGGCAAATTAAAAAAAAAGAAGAAGAAGAGGTATCCCACCTAATTTTCTCATGCTCTTCCTCCTTTCTTCCTCCTTCCAGGATACTGAATTTCCTTATTCATCCCCACCAATGTTTAAAGTGGCGCAGAGACATACATAAACATATCTGCCAGAGATAATACTCTCAGCTCCTTGGCCTTAGTGAAGCTGTGTAACTGCTATCTTGCAAACCAATACAACAGTGGTTTGCCCACATTGTACTTTTCATATATTTGTGCTTGCCTTGTGTGTGTGTGTATGTGTGTGTGTGTGTGTGTGTGGGGATACATAGGCTTTTATCTTATTGGACTGAAAATACTGAAATTTAGTTTTAAGGTATTTAGTCAAAAACTGATTTGGTGATAAAAGGTATTTTCTTTGTAATCACACAGTAGGACTTCTTAAATTTTTGGCTAGTCACCAAAAGAACTGACACTACAACATCCAGCAGAAATTGATATCCACCACCTAAAATCAACTCAGTTTATCCTTCTATGCAGTATGTTCATCTCACATTGTAGGAGCCCAGATTACTACAATTTTCCTGATAAGCTTTGGAATTATATTTTGACAGGGCTGAGTATCATTTGTTTAATTTTGGAGAATGACAAGGACTTAGGCACCATGACAAGCAAAGTTCTAGAATTTGACTCTAGAAGTAAAGTGAGTGCAAACTACTTTAAAAATTCACAGAAGAAGCCAGTAAGCTAGAATATTATGTGCAGGAACTCTGCTTTGTACATTAAACAATACTGTAGACACAGGATTGAGGGTTAGGAGATCAAGTTTTAACTCAGTCTAGGTTTAAAGATATGGCCTTGAGAAAATAATTTACCTTTACTAGGCCTCTGTTATATCAGCTCTAAAATGAAGAATTTGAGTGAAGCACTTTTTCTATTTAATGTTTAATTTTTCTGTTCAATGTTTAATACATTAAACATTCCATGGTTCGATGATAACATGAAGTACAGAGTAAGTGCCAAATAAGAGGATCCAAATGTATTTTGTAGGAAGAAGTCTCTAGAAACTAAAATAGAAAAATTTAGTTGGCCAGAAAAGAGAGAGGAACTCCTTTTGGGAGAAGGAGCTTGATGAAGGTGTAGAGACAGAATTCACTCAAGGATCTTAAGGAAATATCAACACAAAGTAATAATAGCTAACTTTATTGAGCATTAACTGAGGTAATATGAGTTATTGTATTTAATTTCTACAATAATCCCATTTTACAGAAGAGATAAATGAGATACAGAAAGACTCAGAATTTGCAGAGGTCACACAACAAGTGGTAAAACCCAGAAGCTAATCTAAGCAATCCAAGGCTCCAGAGAACAACTTCTAATCACTTTTATGGTAGTCACATGTGAAAGCCAGCAATAAACTTCTCCACAGAAGCTCTGTTTTTTAGATAAACATAACTGGAAAATAACATAAATAGAAAACGATAGGCCGTCATCAAGAAGAATAATAGTTACCATTCATGGAATGCCAGTTGTGTGCTTTTCCTATATTCGTTCTAACTTGCACAGGTAAGTTTTCGTTTTAATTTTGAATTACCATTTTACCAACAAGAAATCTAGGCTCAGAACATTGAACTTGCACAGGTTAAAGTTGGTAGGTAGGAAGGATGGGATTCAGTTCTGAGTTTGATTGACTTCAAAGATCCTATTTATTGCATTATGCTGTACTGAATGCTTGACAAGAGGGGAAAAAAAAGTATTTGCAAATATTTAATAAAACAGCTGATCTTACTGCATGCTTTTATTTATATAAAATTCTAGAACAGAGAAAACTAGTCTAATTGGGATAGACTAGCTAGTGACTTCTTGGGAGAAGCATGAGGAGATTGCCTTTAAAGGAACACAAAGGAATTTTTGCGAATGATTTAATATCTTACTTATGGTGAAGATTACATTTTTATCTCTCAAAACTCATTGACCTGCATACTTAGTGTGGGCACATTTTATTATATGTAAAAAATAGCTCAATATAGTTTTTGTTTTTTGGGGGTTTTTTTTGGAGAGATTTTTGCTATAGGGCGTGTGCGCTCGCCAGACAGAGAGAGACAGAGAGACAGAAAGTAGGAAATCACCCCCCAGGGGGGATGGCCACGCCGCAATCCCTTCTCCTCCATTCTCCTCTCAGGATCTTGGGCACGCACGCACACGCGCCCAGCGTGAGTTTAAGCCACTGGG